>NC_081416.1:31584831-31884831 GCF_949786415.1 Peromyscus eremicus | reverse complement strand
TGTGATGTGAAATCCATTATAAAGAAACAAAAGTAACAAAATGCAAATGTACGAACAGGGAAAAAGAAAGAAACACTAATATACACCATTCATAGATGAAAAGAGGCTTTAAGAGGGGCCTTCTGATTTTGTTAATGGACACTTTATAATATTTTCTGAGAGACGGACACTATTATAAGCAATTAAAATTACAAGGCAATGTTAAGTTTTATCCTAATTTTCCAAGTGAGGAACTTGGGGTCAGAGAAGTTAAGGAGATGACTCAATGTCACACAGCAAGTACAGAGCAGATAGACACTTCAGGGTTTATTTGCCTGTCTTATCATTCACAGAATTTTCTTTTCAATGTCTGTCTAAAATGTGAGCTGGGAAAAAAAAACAACAACCCCAAAACAAAGTAAAAAGCAAGAGCATTGCTTTACTGGGGCCTCAGGATAAAAGAACACTAAGTCATTGTAGTAGGTGTCTTTGAGGAAGGGGATTACCCTGGAGTAAAAGGTAGGCTAAGGACTCAGCAAACACGGCTTGAACAATTCTAGAATTGTTATAGCAAAAGTATTTTATTCTAACCTAAAACACATTGTAAACCTGAAAAATTAATTGGATATGTGCATTGTATAAACGAAGATTTAAAAATAATAGGGCCCCACACCAGTTTTCTTTCTGTGTCTAACTTGTATGTCATTTTGCTCCAGGGTTCCAGGAGTAGAAAATAAATTTAACACTGACTAAATATATTGTCCGGGAGAAAAAAAGTATTCCCTGGAGTGATGATGGAAAACAATTTTTATGTTGTTGAGACCAAGAAACTTCTGTTTGTAAAGTGCTCTATCCCTCCTACCAACATGAAATTGTAAGTATATTCCACTTTGACCTCTCTCTGTCTACCACTTTCTAACATTTGCTCCACATGGTATACCGAAACAAACAATAATAGCAATGCTATTGTTCCTCTAAACATTTTTGGGAAACTGAGAATTATGAAGCTATTGATTAAGGTGCATTATTTGAATTTTCATGATAAATCCCTCAGGCATATAGGTTATTTGCTACCTAACACGTTAGGATCTGAGCCATGGGAATGAAACTCAGACCCTAATGGTCAAGCACTTTTGTGAGACAAGCATTGCTTCTGGAAGAACTTCAGTAGATAGATTCAGCTTCAAAAATGAATGCAGAGGACAATTTTGGAAACATGCTTGGAAAAGGCTTAAAATTTGCTGATAACTTGATTCCGAGTCTTCATCTTTATAATAATTTTGAGGGTACATGTCGCTTTTTGTGCAAGAATGTTAGCTGTAATGAAAATGCCACCTAAATTGGAAATTAATAAATTTTTTAATAACAAAACATGATTTATACTTTGACAGTTTAAAATAGCCTTATTAAGAAGTTGTAAAAGATTGTTTAGGGCAATGACATGGAAAACAGTTTGTGATACACTGCAGTTATTAAATAAGAATCTTTAGAAAAAAGTATATTTTAAGCCTGTCATTTTCAAAATGGGAAAACATTTTAATGTAATTTTTGTTTATCATATCTATTCCCTTCAACTTTTGATATCAAAGAAAAGCTCATTCCTTCCTCCTCACCCTCCTCTTTCTTGATGTGAAAATTTGCTCTAAATCCTAGGAGCCCCCGCAAAGAAATGTGAGAACACCATTAGTCAGAGACTAGACTGGTCAAGGCAGTTCTGACAGATTTCCTTATCCCCCACAGCATTCTTGGAGCATACTATTTGTTTAAGTTATTGCTGTTATGAAGCACAAAAGATGACATTCTCCAACCAAATACATACTGTTTATTCCAGAATTCCCTTTTAATTCCAGGGCCCTGAACGTTTTCTTACTATTGATCTAAAATGGACACTATAATAGAGAGGGAGACTTTAAAAATATTCTTGACTTTCCTTCCTGAAATCTTATACACTAGAATAAAACTGTCCAAAAGAACATTTCAATATTGCTAGATACTGTTTTCATTTATTAATTGATTTATGGTAGCCATAAGGTAGATGTGACTGTCACACATTTGAAATGCAGTTGATAAGAATGAAGAATTAAATTTCTAATTTCATTTAATGAAATTTAAATAGTGACATGTGGTTAGTTAACAGTTGGATTTAACGCTTCAGGACTCCACCTTGGACTCTTCCAGCTAAAGTCCTTAAAACAAACCTAACTATCTATTCATTCACTTATTAATTACTGTAAGAATTTTACTAATTGTGCATGCCACTCTGGGTACTATGATCTTTAGACCCAGTTCTCAGCAAAACAAACATGCTTCCTGCCTTCATGGCAGAAGGAAATGTTTTCTTTGTCCTAAATTACAAGTATTTGCCTGGCAATCATCTACTTAGGAAGACAAAGGTGGATTCTTGCTCACCCAGCCATCATGCTAACAGGCACAAGAGATAGAAACTGCTCATCTGGTCTTAGGGCAGTGACCTTGAAATCTGGCAGATTCCACTCTTGACTGAAAGCTGGAAAACTCCTTGGTCCTGTCAGTTTTATTCTAGTTTGTTATCTCTCCCGTTCCTTATAGGAGCACCAACCATTGCCTGGAAACTCTGCTTGAGGATGTGAGAGAAAATGAGAGGCATCTAGATACCTCATGGTTGCACCAACTTCTTCTTCCCCATACCTCACCCCTCTTTCTGCCAGAAAAAGCCTCTGTGCTAACAGCTCAGAGGTACCCCATTTCCTGGGACTCACTCCCAACATACAGGAGCACTGATCTTTCCTTTCCTTTCGTTTCCTTTCGTTTCATTTCCTTTCGTTTCCTTTCCTTTCGTTTCCTTTCGTTTCCTTTCCTGTCCTGTCCTGTCCTGTCCTTTCCTTTCCTTTCCTTTCCTTTCCTTTCCTTTCCTTTCCTTTCCTTTCCTTTCCTTTCCTTCCTTTCCTTTCCTTTCCTTTCCTTTCCTTTCCTTTCCTTTCCTTTCCTTTCCTTTCCTTTCCTTTCCTTTCCTTTTCTTTCCTTTCCTTTCCTTCTTTCCTTTCCTTTCCTTCCCATCCCTTCCCTTCCCTTTTTCCTTTCCTTTCCGTTTTTCCTTTCCTTTCTTTTCCTTTTCTTCTTTTGTTTAAGCTTCCTCTAACAATTTTTTTTCTAAAAATCATTCTCTGTGGTCCATGAATTTTTCATTCTTCAAATTTTCCAGACAAGAACCTGGAGCCACAGACTCAGTGGAAGCTTTATGCAACTTCCTTGCTCTATCTCCTGGGTCAAGGCCCACCTAGTGTAAGAGAGAGTGCCTCCATTAAATTCTTCCCATTTCCTTATGACCTGAGACTGTGTGCTCTCCAGCATATTCAGTTCCCTGTCATTTTTAACCTTTCCCCACCATGTGCTTTGAATGCTTCTGGGAATTTTCTTTAGTCTGAGGAGAAACCATTTAGGTTTCTCTTCTCAGAAGATAAGGACAAGCTGATTCTTTCAGAGTGCAAAATCAAATTCATCTGAGAAAACAGCACCTGGTGATTCTGTATAATCTTCCTTCTCTATCTCTGGAAAAGGAAAGTCCTTCCCCACTTCTTAAACATTTCATAAACAAACAAACAAAATCCAGTATGTCTTCAAACTCCATTTTTATTGAGCATCTGCATCCAAGTCATTGGATTAGGTAATAATACAAAATCTACAAAAGTTGATCTCTGCCTTCCACAGAGCTCCAGATTGTAAAGAATTCAACTGAAACTGTTTCATGATTTTCTTTTTTCAGAAAACACAATCCTGGAATTGGAGAGATGGCTTTACAGTTAAGAGGTTAAGAGCACTGGCTCCTTTTCCAGACATCCCCAGGTTCGATTCCCAGCAACCACAAGGCAGCTCACAAGTGTCTGTGACTCCAGTTAGAGGAGTATCTGACACCTTTACACAGACACATATGCAGGCAAAACACCAATACATATGGAATAGGAAACATAATCCCATTAATCTTCATAAAGGTTTAAGAAAATAAAAGAGATCTAAACTTGAGGTTGGAGCCATGTTATATTCACCTGGCCATTTAAAACAAATATAAAAGAAGCTCTTTATGCATATCCTAAACTATGCTTTACCTGATGACTAAGAACAAGAAAATAATACAGTCACGTGTCAAAATAGTAAAATCTAGTTGAGAACCCATGCAACTCTATGGCTGGCACTCATGTTAATATGTTGAACAATATAAAACTGTCTCTAGAACTACAGCTCTTACCAGTAAGTGAAGCCCAGCTTTACAGTCTCCAAGGGTCTAGAGATGCTAGATTTGGGTGGTTTATGTTATTGGTGTTGTTAGCCTCACAGACTGGGCCCTGGAAGTCCTCATAAACTGGATCCCACCATCCATTCTCACTAGACTAATTAAAGACCCAAGCAATTGTGAACATCAGAGAACTGAGATTTCTTCAATGTGGCCATAGTGACACCCATCCCATCCCAAGTCCATCTTTGGGTCCTGACATGAGGTTTATGCTTCATAGAAGGTAAGAGGAAAGCATAACTTCTGGCCAGGATGTGGCCCCACCCATCGTCATGCTCCAGCCTTTTCTACAAGGACAAGTTGTCAGAACAAATGGAATATCCTCCTGGGAGACAACTTCCTCTTTGGGCTGGCACCAGCCTTCAGTCTCTCCCTTCTTCTAGCGTGGGATTCTTAGAGCATTTCCATCAGTTCCATCGCCTGGTAGCCAAAAAGAGGGGCCCAAAAATCTCTTAGAATAAGGTCATTCTGCCAGGTGGTTACATCAGGAATATCTCTTAGAATAAGTTTATTCTTCTAGGTGCTTACATTAGGTATAGCTCTTAGAATAAGTTCACTCTGTGAGGTAGTTACATTAGAAATATTTCTTAGAATAAGATCATTCTGCTTGGTGGTTACATTAGAACCCTGAGCTCTATTTGCAGAAAGGGAACAATAGTGTTAGAACATATTGGTTCAAATCTTGCAATTGCCACATAACAGTTTTGTGAGCACTGGGAATTATTGAATTCCTTGAGGCTTCATTCAGTTTCTTCACCCATAAAATGAAGGGAACACCAGCCTGATGAGGCAGTTTTTAAACTAAAGACAATGTATGAATAAGGATAAACTATGCCTGCAACAGACATTCAGTAAATGCTAGACTGATAACTATTAGGGGGATATTTGTTGTTAAAAATAAAACAGACAAATAAGCAAAGGCCTTGCATTGTAGCATCAGAAGGTAGTTCTGCTCCAATAGAGAGCAAAGCAGTAATTTTCCACATTTACAGTTTGGACGTTTCTACTTGTTTAGTGATATCTCTAAGTATTTCTCTTCTATCAGGATAAAAGATGCTGAGGCTGGGGTATTTGTGGGCAAACAGTGGGATGACATCACCAACTCCATTTTACTGATAAACATAGAGGGTACTGGGAGATAAACTAACCGAGTGCTGGGAGTTCAAGGGGCACCACTATCTCACAGAAGCGAGACCAAAGACAGGCCGAAGATACAAAGTGAGAGTGTGTTGAGAGTCCAGGGTCCTGCCAGTGTGTCCTAGAGGTGAGGCTGAAACAAAGCAGAAGCCCGTGTGGTACTGTGTTGGGCTGTGCTTCCCCAGTGTTCTCTCTATCTGTGGATGTCGTTCACCTACTGTTAAGCAGCTATTAGGAAAGACATTTATCTTAACCACGCTTCTCATGTCATCAGACTTGCTCCTTCACTGAGAAATGATGCCGTGTTATTCGAACTCTTTACGTCACATCTATTAGCACTGGATGTCACTGTTGTCCCACACAGACAGGGGTATGTAGCTTCCCTAGAGGACTTCAGCCATGGCCCAGTTCCTTAAAAAACAGGTCATGATAGACCTTGTTAGAACTACACAATACTCCCAAACCAATCTGCCATTGCTATTGCTATTTCCAGATTTTTTTTTTTTTGTGCTATTTCCAGATTTAAAATCCAGTTTGTTCTAAGTGCAAGAGACTAGGGCAAAGGCCAAGAGACCTCTTAGGAACAGAATTACATAGTTTAATTTTATGCTCAAATTACTAGCAATATCTCCTTGTGAGTAAGCAATTATGTTTTTGTTAGACATATTATAAAACAACCAAACAAAATCTAGAAACTCCCCCAAAAGAACCAATAACTGAATCAGAATAAATTATATCATCAACTGATGTAGAATTCCCGGAGTGTTTCTTCAGTTAATGAACTCCAATATTAACTATTATTGCTGTTGTTCTACTGAATTCATAATCAAGAAGCATTAGTAATGGAATCTGTTGTGGTTCTCAATGTGATCTTCTCAGCTCCCATTGAACACGGGGCAAGCTCAGCAGACCACTCATTTTAGGCAATTACAGACCAAATTGGAGCATTTACAGGACGTGGCATTGTAATAGAATGATCTTGTTATTTCCGAGGTCATAGTTAAGTCTGCTGCAGTGGCGGCCCATCAGTGGCAGGAAAAGACTAATCGCTCTGAAGAGGAAAGTCATCCTGTTGTGTGAGTTTTTGAAGGATGGCATTTGTCCTTGTGTTACAGTCAGAGTCAAATGAGTGTGCCGAAGCACACTTTGTTTTTTTATGATTTCCTCATGATAATGTTGTGGTTACTTCAGCAGGGGGTGGGAAGCTGACAAGTGTAATTGCTATAATCACAGGATGCATAGGATGTAAATATTTGCAGGGCAATTAAAAACTGTTTGCCTCCTGACCTTAAAATAAATGACACATCTCAACTGCCAACAAACAGAGATTTATAAAAAAAAAAAAAAGCAGAGAAACATTTTAAGTGGCAAGAATGAAATGATTTATCGAACATTCATTTTTGTGGTTAGATGTGAAAGCAGAGGAAAAGAGCAAAATCTTGTGGATCAGGAGAAATATGTCATCAAATAACTAAAAATAACTCTCCTAATGATACCCTGGGGTTATAATGCCCACACTGTATGCTGTTGTCAGTCAGCCACTCAAGCTGGGACACTGTCTAGGGCCCTGCTTCACTGCCAAGTCACTGTTGAAGTAAGGTAAGTACTTGGAGGACAGTGGTCATGCCAGTGTCTCTGTGATGATAAACTTCTGTTTTTCAGTTATCTGATTCATGTGTAAAGACTTCCTGTTCTTCATTCTGCTTTCCAAGTGACAGCTTGCTTTGTTTCAACTCACGTGGTAACAAAGTTTGAAAAAAAATGTTTTAAAAATTAAAGTTTTAAGTTTAGTGTCTTACAAGTTTTTGGCTAATTTTAAACACAGTATTAGTTATGTTCCTTATTCAAAACCCCTCAGTGATTGCCCAGTGCTTTTAGAACAAAGTATTCAAGGCCCCCAGAAGTCCTTGGCCTGACCCTTACCCAGGCTTTTCTTCTCACTCTGGTCCAATAGCAGAAAAGATGGAACCACTCTGTTTAGACAATCATAACACTCCCGTCCAATAGTGGAAAAGATGGAACCACTCTGTTTAGACAATCATAACACTCCCGTCCAATAGTGGAAAAGATGGAACTACTCTGTTTAGACAATCATAGCACTCCTGTCCAATAGTGGAAAAGATGGAACCACTCTGTTAAGACAATCGTAGCCAATGAATAGAAATTGCCAAGAGGCAGATCTTTTATCAATGTAATATCAAAAATCTAGGTTCTGGAAGTAGCTCTTAAAAAACAAACTTCATTTATAATGAATTGTCTCAGACAACTCGTAAAGTATACTCCCCTCTGTGAAATGTCGGAAAGCAATCTCCATTACTTTGTTCAATAGCCGGCTTATTCCTAAAGTATGAGGCATGAGAAAAACCTGTGTTCAGATTCTGAACTTATATTCACTCATGGTCCCATGGTAGGAGGCACATCAAATGAGACAAATGGACCAATATAACTGTTATTCCTCCTCTTTTTTACATGAGACATAGAGCTGATTTTGCCCAAGTTAATGCTTTAGCTGTGTCTGCACAGCTGTATCTCAGTGTCTGGAATATTATCTCATTTAATGTTTTCAACAATTTCATGAGGAAACCTCCACATACGTATGGAAAAATTATAAATGTATATATACACGCATGCATACATACACGAAATCTGTGTGTATGATCTCTCTCTGTCTCTGTCTCTGATTGCATGGACATGCCTATACTATGGGATACTTGTGGCAGTCAGAGGGTAATCTCCACTGTAGGTCAGTCCTTGCCTTCCACCTTGTTTGAGACAGCATCTCTTTGTTTGCTTCTGTGTGTGCTAGGCTAGCTGGTCTGTGAGAGTCTGGGTATCCTCTGGTCTCTACCTTCCGTTTTTTCACAGGAACACTAGGGATGTAGATATGGGGCTTGAACGAAGATTCTCATGCTTTCATGGCAAATGCTTCAGTCACTGAGTAGTCTTCCTGTTCCTATTGCACATATTCTAAGGAAAGAAAATCGAATCATGATATTTAGAGAGACAGGTATCTCACAACAGTATGCCTTTGGTTTCTAGAGAAAAGGTCAGAGATGTTACTTTAGACTTAGTGAGTTTCTGATCACAAACTAGCAAGTGGAGTGACTCCTCTAAATAGCATAATCTAATTATAAGTATTTACATGAAAACTATTACAAAAATATGATTTTTTACTATTTCTGTGGAAAAGCAAAGACGTGGACAGTAAACTTCAACAGAAGAAATTCTCTTGCCTAGAGTTTTATTATAACTCACAAAATGCTCATGTCTATTCAAGATTGAACAGATATGTTTGCTAGCTGGGGGTTTCTATTGTTTCCACATGTCCGTATCCCTTAGAACAATTTCAAATTCAATTTGTTGTGTAACATTCCAGTCTTACAACGTGTTCCAGTTCCACTAACTTCTGTCTTCTTCTGCATGCTAATCTCCATAAGCGTTTTCTAAGCTGGTCCTTGACTGATACATTTTTCTGTTTGGCTTAGTTTTTTAATTCCTGCTCTAGAATTTCTCTTCTTTGGAAAGCTTATCTAGAGGGATGTCAGGATTAAGGCTTTAGACAGATGGTCATAAAGAAACCACTCATTTGACTAGCACTCAGAGACTCAAGGAAATTCTGTGTTTTGAGGCTAATATGGATGCTATGTAACACAAATGTTTGCCATGAAAATTATACTAAAGGTGTGTGAGAAATGGAGGCAAGTAGGAAATATTTATAGTACATTTTCTTTTAAGTGAGAAGCTTCTCTCTAGAACCAAATGTTTTAAGAGTATTAGCCCGAAATTGACTCCAAAATTCTTAGTTTGATGAAACTCCTTCAAGTGATTCTGATCACTACTGTTCTAGGCAAGCATTCAACTACTGACTATAGGCCTGTGTGGTCGTTTGAGTATAACTGGCCCCCATAAGCTCATAGGGAGGTGTGGCCTTGTTGAAGGAAGTGTGTCACTGTGGGGGCAGACTTTGAAGTCTTTTTTGCTTAAGCTTTGTTCAGTGTCACAGTCCACTTCCTGTTGCCTTCTGATCAAGATGTAGCCAGCACCATTTCTTCCTGAACACCACCATGTTCCCCACCATGATGATAATGGACTGATCTGAAACTGTAAGTCACCACCTCAATTAAATGTTTTCCTTTTTAAGAGTTGCTGTTGTCATGGTGTCTCTTCACAGCAACAGAAATCCTGTAACGGTAACGCCCGCGTTACTGTCACCCGTTCACCATGTCCGAGCGAGGGGCTGCGGATAAAAAATAGAGACAAGAAACAGCGAGTCATTCGCCACGGCTGTAAGCTGGGTGCCAGCCGAATGCCGTTTATTGAAAGAGGGAGGAAACCTTAAATACAGGCTTACAGCACAATGGCGGATCCCCGGAGGGCAGAAGTTTGCTACTGAATGTTCTACATTCTTGCATCTAAGCTGTTAACGCCCAATATGCAGGATACACAAACAAGGAACTTCCCTAAAGCATTCAGGAGGGTGGATACCGGCAGGGAATTAGCATAGGAAGGACATATGGTCAAGGTCGGCAAGCAGGCAACGGCTTTACTCAATATGGGAGGAGACCAGGGCCCTACAGGTCCCCCCTTTTTACTAAAAAATGAGCTTCTGACTTAGGTTGCGTGGGACGTCAGCAGGTCACCTTACCCGTCATGGAGACACCTGCCCAGGCCCCGCAAGTGCTCTGTCTTAGGTTGGTGAGCGCCCCCCAAGCATTACCCGTCTCTGAATACTCATTATCATACAGGCTCAACCACGTGAGCTGTAGAGTAAACTGTTGCCAAAGATCTCAAAGTGGCGCTGGGCTTGCAATCTGTGCGACCCAGAAAAGACCAACAGTAGTCCTAACCCACCCATAGCCAGGAGGCTAAAGGCGATTGAGCCATTCCCTTCTTAAACGAGCCTTACTGCCAATTGGAGTCCTTGTAAGGTGGTATCCCATACGCAAGTGGAACTTGAGTTTAAATAATTTTTACAACTTTCAAAGCCAATTTAAATGTATATAACTGTTGAATTAAATTTATCATGCCCAATAAAAGATTAACTAACTGTGGTAGCTACTTTTGCTGCCAGGATCTCCATTGTGCTAGCTGTAGAACCCAATTATGAAATAGCCATCCCAGAAATAGTAGCAGCAGTGGCCACCACCGCTGTAACAGCAACAATGGCAACATTGATGTCCGAGTCTCTTCTGGAGCGTGTGAACATCATCTGTGTCTAACTGTCACGGTCCACTGGCATGAACGCAGCTCCAGGAACACGAGCCACCAAGGCCCATTTTTCTTCATCCCAGCACTACTTAGGCTGGCAGGTCTGCAAAAGAACAACTAAGAACCATAAAGAAAACAAAAACAAAAACAGCAAACAAGGAGCAGAACTAATGGTCTCATTAATGGGTCCATTCAAGCTCACAAATTTTAAGATGTCTTCAAAAGAGGCTAGATGAATTTCAGGAGGCCAATAGATGTTGCACAGAGCCATTCCTGAAAAGTAGGTACTACACCAGCTTGAAGAGGGTTGCAAAATGTGAAAAGGCTTAGCTGGCATGTTACTGTTAACAAATGAAGGTCATTGACCTTCGGGGTTATCCTTAATCTCCAAGGTGTGACACATTCTCAACATTTTTGAAAAAAGTTACCATACATTACCTTCTGAAGAATCCAACCACATGGCTACAGTCCCTAGGCTTACAATAATGTTTGCCAAGGCTGGCCGTATTGGGCTCTCAATCCCCATTGGCATCAGAAGGGGAGAGTTTTTTACGAAGGCCCAATAGGTCTCTGCCATGTTGGGCTTCAGCAGCAGCCACAGGGTGCACGCAGCGTTCAGGAACCCAAAGAGGAACTTCATTGTCCTGCGGAAAGACACAAACAGATCCCCGGGCCCACACCAACACCGGATCGGGTCCCCTCCAAGTGCCAGTAGAAAGGTCCTTCCATCGCACCAGAGGATGATTTGCAACAGGAGCCCTCCAGTGCTTATCTGCAGTGGATACTCCAGCAGAATCCACCGATAAAAAATTTAAAATATATAAAACAAGGGAAAGAATAGAATGTGGAGAGGAGAGATGAGCCCCTAGCTCCCCCCTTTTTACTTTAGAAATATATGTTTTTAAGGTACGATGGCAGCGTTCTACTATAGCCTGTCCTTGAGGATTATAAGGAATACCAGTCTTATTAACAATAGAAAAGTCTTGGCAGAATTTTGAAAATCCCGTACTGCTGTAGGCAGGACCATTATCAGTCTTTATGCATTTTGGCACGCCCATGTAAGCAAAAGCATGAAGGCAATGATTCTTTACATCCCTAACCGTTTCCCCTGAATGGGCAGAAGCAAAAATTAAAGAATATGTATCAATAGATATATGGACATATTGTAATTTTCCAAAGGAAGGTACGTGTGTGACGTTCATCTGCCACACATGATTAGGTAAAAGTCCTCGAGGATTAACTCCCAAATGAGGAACAGGTAAAAATTCAACACAAATAGGACATGATTTAACTATCTGGATGGCTTGTTCCCGGGTTATGCCTGTATGATGACGAAGAGATCCAGCATTAAGATGATAACGTTGATGCAACTGAGTAGCCTTATCAAAGGCAGAACAAACTAATGTGACAGCCACACGAGTAATGGCGTCAGCCCTCTGATTACCTTCACTTAGAGGTCCAGGCAATTGAGTGTGAGCTCTAATATGGCCCACATAAAGGTTATGTGAGCAGGACCATATAAGTCCTTGCACTTGCAATAAATATTCATGAATGGGAGAAATGGATGGTATGTAGGCTGTTGTCTCCAAAGGCATAATGGCATGTGCCACATATTGACTATCAGTATAAATATTTACACTCTCATCAGAAAACATCTGTAAAGCAAGCAACAGCGCCTGTACCTCTGCCATTTGGGCAGAAGTGCCCTGGACTTTTATTCTCTTTACTATGTTACCAGAAACCACCACAGCAAAACCACGTGAAGTGCCATCAATAAATACTACACGGGCCTGAGGAATAGGAGTCATCTGTACTATCTTGGGAAATATAACAGGATGCAATTTAAAAAAAATTTACACACATCATTGGAGGGGTAGTGAGTATCAAACCGACCCTGCATGGAGCATGTCAATATGGTCCAATCATTATCATTAGCTTGCAACCATGCTATTTGAGACTGGGTGTATGGGGTCACTACAATATCTGGCTCCTTACCAAAAGTTTGAACACTGATCTTGATTCCCTTAAATATAATCTGAGCAATAGCCTGTGGATAAGGAGTGATGTTTTTTGCTGGAGAAGCTGGGCAATGTACCCATAGAATAGAACCTGTTTGCCAAAACGCTCCAGTAGGTGAATGAGAAAAACAAAATATTCATGACCTAAATAATGATAGGGAAAAGATACCTGTACCTTTTCTGGGGCAATCTGTAAATTAGCCAGGCTAAGAACTTCTTGTAATTTAGAAAAGGCATCAAAAACAAGTTTTTTATCTTTAGCAGCCAATAAAATATCATCCATGAGTCAATCACAATTAAATGCCAATGTTTAGGAATTGCCACAGGAGCAGGCAAGCCAGGTTGTGTTGCTCCCATGAGAAGCATGGTTTTATTTACAGCTCTAAGATCCTGTAATAGCCGCCATTTTCCTGACTTCTTGTAGAGGCCAGTTGGGATCTCAGGATTCTTGTGAAGTTATAGATATGTCCAGCACCAGAATCCAGTAATCTTTTAATCTCAATCCCATATAATTTTATTTTTAATTTAGGCTGTTTATCATTGATAACTGTTTGTCAAAACACCTTTTTCCTATACTTTCAAAGCCTCCAGTTCTACATATAGGTGCCATTTTGCAATTAAAATATGAAAGCAATATTAATCGAGCAATTTTATCACCAGCTTCTATTTTCATGGTCCTTTTTACATATACCAATTATAAAAGCATTAAATACAATCTCTATAGGATTTGAAGAGGTAACTTTAGGTAATACTCTTGAGTATTTTTATAAAATGTTAAAATTAGGATCCTTTTTTATAAATTCCAAGTAACATTAATGTAAATTGCCAATTATTAACAATGTGGACCAAACAATTTACCTGTATTTTATTTACTGGAAAAATAATTTTGTAACCTCTTTATCAGTAAAAGATTATTATTTATGGGTTTATTTTAGCAGCATTATTTAATAAGTTAACAACCCAATCCATTTCAGGTGTTATACTTCTATAGAATTCTAGAAAGCAACTTAAAGAGCAGAGCCAAATTTTCAGTAATGATCAACAGACAAGAGCATACCTAATATATAGTTCACAATTATGAATTCTGTTCCTTAGTTTATTTACCATGAGAATCCAAACATTTATTAAGACAATCAAAAGAACAGAACATCCTTTATACAATGAATAATTAATATCCCTGGAAATTCAACAGCATTGACTTAGCATTCCATGTCTGACCGAAACCATTTTTCACCAGAAGTTGGGCCCGTTTAAACTTTTAGGCGCTAGTCCCTCTACTGGCCTTTGCTTGTTTGCCTGCCCGCGAGTCTGTTCCCCTCATCGGCCTTGTGGCTAAGCCTCCCACCTGCTGCTCCGGGCTATCTCACACACATCTTTACTGCCATGCTAGTCACGTGCCCCGTACAAGCGCACTCACGTTTAAACTTTCTCTTACTTCCATGAAGGGACTACCTAATGAGTTATTCCCACCATAAGGGAAAAACAGAAAAACATTTCCCACGAAGGGATCCTAAATATTGAATTGTTCCCACTCTGAGGGAGAAATAAAAAGCATTTGAACCAAAATAAGCAAACAGACAGCAGAACTTCTAACCTCTGGGCTTGCTTGCTGTTCAGCCAGCAGCAATGAGGCCTACCTGCCGATTCTTAGTAATTCAGATGCTGCACTGCAGAAAGAGGTCAGAGTTTCAGCTATCCTGAAAATTCTACAATTGGAAAGAGTCTTTTCTTCCTCTATTACCACTGGGAAGAGGCTTCTCTCTTTTGTTCCTCCTTCCTCTACAGGGCCCCAATCTTTAGGTCTAGTTTCAAAAAACTTTTCCCCTTTTTACCGGGAAAATCCTTTTTTCTTGATTAAAATTTTTTCTCCCTTTTCTAACAGGAAATTTCCTTTCCTTCCTTCTTCTCTTTTGGGAAGATTTCCTTTTTTATTTAAAATCTTTAGCTGTCTTGCCCTTTCTTAACTTCGGTGCCTTCCTGCTTCAACAGTCCAATCAACTGACTGTGAGCTAGCTGCACCCATTTCAATTCACCCTTATCTTTTCTTTTTTTCTTTAAATTGCTGGCCAGCCTTACCTTTCGGGTGTCCATCAGCTCGTCCCTTCTTTCTCGGATCTCGGTAACGTCTTGGTAGAATCTCGGTGGAACCTCCATTTGTAACGGTAACGCCCGCATTACTGTCACCCGTTCACCATGTCCGAGCGAGGGGCTGCGGATAAAAAATAGAGACAAGAAACAGCGAGTCATTCGCCACGGCTGTAAGCCGGGTGCCAGCCGAATGCCGTTTATTGAAAGAGGGAGGAAACCTTAAATACAGGCTTACAGCACAATGGCGGATCCCCGGAGGGCAGAAGTTTGCTACTGAATGTTCTACATTCTTGCATCTAAGCTGTTAACGCCCAATATGCAGGATACACAAACAAGGAACTTCCCTAAAGCATTCAGGAGGGTGGATACCGGCAGGGAATTAGCATAGGAAGGACATATGGTCAAGGTCGGCAAGCAGGCAACGGCTTTACTCAATATGGGAGGAGACCAGGGCCCTACAAAATCCTAAGACACCCTGCTTTATCACTGTTCTGTGTAAGTGTACTGTGAGTTGTGTAACTTGCATTTTTGTGATAATTGTCTTTTGAGAATGGATTTTCTTGTTTTGTGCAAGAACCTAAGCCCCAGCCCACAAGAGGACTTTAGCAACATCTTCACACCAACCAGGAGCCTGTCAAGTTGGGCGCTATTATGTTATCTTTGTGGTGAGGAAGCATGATCCTGCCCAGAGCTATGATGGACTGAGCAGGTCAAGGAGACTCACCTGCAGGCCTGGGGCACTCTGCCCCAGGCTCCAAGGAGAAGACATGGGTCCACCTGGCATCTTGCACACCAGGCAGATGGGCACTATTATTATGAGCAAGTGTATGGTGTGGTATGGGAGGGAGTGAGCGACAGAATGGTTCATGTCTTGTGGACAGAGACATATCTGAAGAGGTGAGGAGTGGGCTGATGTGAGTGGCTTGATTGCCACCCAGGACCATGATGATGTCTGGACTGCTGCTAGGGCCCATGTTTGGATTCATGGCTCTGATGCAGCCATGGTCTCTGTTGATGCCCATGGCTCCTGATACTACCAAAGGTTGAGAGGACAGGGCTGTACAGAGTTGGCCCCACCCCTCACTGCCTGCAACACTAGGAAAAACTGTAGACAAATTGATAAACATGGTTAGTAAACAAAAAACACAGAGCCAGAAATTGAGGTTAAAGCCTGAGAGAGATCAGAGGAATAGGAAGAGCCACCAACTAACCTCATCTCATTGACACCTCAGTTTCCAAAGAGACCTTCTTCCTGTATACCCATGCCTTTAGCCTGTATGCCTTTCTGTTCTGTTCTCTCATTTGCTCTCTCAGCCCAGCTACATCATTTCCTCTTCCTGCCCAGCTCTGTCACTTCCTGTCTGTCTGTACAGACCTCCAGACCTCTAAGATCGGTGCTGGGATTAAAGGTGTGTGTCACCATGCTTGGCTCTGTTCCCTAGTGTGGCCTTGAACTCACAGAGATCCAGACAGATCCCTGCCTCCCAACTGATAGGATTAAGGCATGTGCTAACAACATTGCATGACTTTTGTGTTTACTTATAATGGCTGGCTTTTTCCTCCGATCTCCAGGCAAGTTCTATTTATTAGAGCACAAATAAAATATCACCACTAAGAACTGGTCCTGCCCTCACCAGCTGAAGCACTTAGGAGAACAGGTCCTACACCTCACCTGGGCAGCACAATAGAACTGACCCTGTTTGCAGGGGCATGCACGAGCTGGCACTGAGGGTGTGAGAACAGGAGAGCAGGTCGTGCCACTCTAGTAAGCCATGTGGTGGCATGGGTGAGGGAAAGATGCCTTCCTCCCCTTGCCCCCCAACAGCTGTAGCGGATGGGGGACCTGACCCAACTCCTCACCAGCTGCAGCACTCAGGAAAACAGGCCCCGTGCCTCACCTGGGCAGCACAGTAGAATTCACCCAGTAGACAGGGTCATGAGTAAGCCAGCTCTGAGGGTGCCAGAGGGGCATAGCTGGTACTGGCTCCCTCATCTGTGGTGTGGTGGTGGGAGCAAGGGAAAGATGCCCTCCCCCCTTGCCCCTACCACTTCCAGCTGGTGAGGGAGCTGATCCTCCTCTTTACCAGCTGCAACACTTGGGAAGGTGGGCCCTGCACCTCCTCTGGGCAGCACAGTGAATCTGACCCTGTTTACAGGGCGAAGGCGAACAGGCCAAGAACGTGAGCGTGAGATCTGGCCCTGCCTCTTGGGGAAGAGATGTCCTCCCTGCCACACCCATTTATGCCTAAGGTGCGTGGGAGAGCTGGCCCTGAGGTCCTAAGAGTGGGAAAGCTGCCCCTGTCCCTCACCAGCTGCAGCACTCGGGCCTGGGTAGTACAGTAGATCCAACACTATTGACGGAAGTGTGGGTGACTGAGCCCTGAAGTTGTGAGCATGGGAGCGCTGTCCCCGTGACTTGTTTGTTATGCAGCGGCATGGATGAGGGAGAGATGTCACCTCTTGCACCTTGCCCCTCACTGCCTACAGCAGACAAGGGAGCCAACCTTCCCCTTACCAACTCTACCACTCAGGAATCCTACACACTGTTGGTGGAGGTGAGAGTGAGCCGGCCCTGAGGGTGTGAGAGCGGGGTAGCTGGCTACATCCCCTCATCTGCCAAGTGGTGAAGAAGGTAAGGGAAAGATGCCTGCCCTCCTCTCCCCTGCCATCTGTGATGAGAGAGGGAGCTGATCCTCCTCCTTACCAGTTGCAGCACTTGGGAAAGTGGGCCCTACACCTTGCCTGGATAGCATAGCTGAGCTGACTCTATTGACTGGGATATGGGAGAACTTGCCTAAGAACTTGTATTGGAGGATTTATTAAGGCAACTCCACGTAGTTAAAAAGGAGGTTTATTTTGGGGGGTAACTTACAGCTTGTAAAGAGGTTGGTTACAGGATCCAGGAGAGGTGAGGTCCAGTCCAGCTGGGTTTTCTGGAGAACTCCGATTGGTCTACCATCCAACGTCCAGGAGCACCAGGAACCAAGAGCTGGTACATCCGGATCTCGGGTCTTCAGGGCTCCTGTCGCAGCCCCGCCTCAGGGGCCAGTCATAGGTAGGTGTGACAGTTACCAGAAGCCTCACTAGGGGTAATACTTCCAGGTCAAAGTTGGAACAGCTACCCACTACAAACGAGCGTGGCAGATCTGGCCCTGCCCCTCATCTACCATATGATGGTGTGGGTGGGGAGAGATGCCCCCTACCCCTTACTGCCTGTGATGAGTGGGGGAGCTGACGCTGAGGTTATAAGAGCCATAGAGCTCTCTGCCCCTCACCAGCTGCTGCACTTGGGAGAATGGCCCCCCACCCCTTGACTGGGCAACACAGTAGAGCTGACGCTGATGATTCCCACCACTTGCTTATTGTGACAAGAGGTGAACGCTGAAGAGCTCACCCTGGTGGTGAGGACGGGGAGAGCTGGTGGACTGACTAACCCTGCAACTTACCCAGAGCCAGGGTTATGAGTTGGCCCACCCCAACATCCATTCCATCTGTGATCTGCGGGAGCTTGTGAAGGGGCAGGTCCTTCAAACCCAAAGCTACAGGATCTTCACAACATGGGGCAACAACAGCATATCCAAGAGGAGTCTCAGTGAAGGCCTAGCATCAATAATGTAGCAGAAACTGAGGCCTCAAACCAGACCAAGACTCTATGAGATGAACACTTGCAAGAAAAAAAAATTGAACATTGCTGGTTTGTTTTTACTGTAAAACAATTTAATACTATTATTCAAATAATCTCAATTAAAGTAGCAATTGTACCTTATGTAAGCATTATCATAACCTGTGTTGTCTATGTAAAATTTAAATGTAGAAAAAAACATCCCAAACGAATTAATGTACTGACAATTCCCTAAGAAGACTGATGCTGTTTTTAAGTGTCTTACTTAATGTGAATCAATTACATGTATTACATGACTGCAGTGAAATGTAATACTGCTGAAACAATAAAACTGTAATAAATGAAAATTTTCAAATTTTAAATTTATAGTAATTAAATTTGAATAAAATAAATTTACTTCTTTGGTCTTCCAGTTTCCTAATAACATCAAATTGCTTAACAGTTGTTCATGGCCAATTACTCCACTGCTAAGTCCTCGAGCTAACATAAAGATAAAAGTGGATATTGTTATATTTAAGTGTGTGTGTGTGGGAGCACTTCTTCACTTCCTCCAGTCCACCTCCCAACACACGGAGTTGGTATTTTGATGGCACCAGCATCCAGAGCTGTAATTAGACCCTATTTGCTAGTCTCCTGGCCCTTCTCATTGCAAGTTCCCACTCTTGCATGTAGTTCACTTCATTGGATCTCATTCTTACCTTTTCCCAGCCTCGATAGGGAAAAGTGATTCAGAACCTGGCCTCTGAATGCAGCACAGGTATCTTGAACTCATAAGCTCATATAGGCCTAGGGGAATTAAAATTTTAGACAAACTTGTAAGACAAATTGCTAAACAGTCTTATTAATAAAAAACATGGAGTCAGGTATTGGGGTTAAAACTGAGAGATCAGAGGAATAGGACAAGCCACAGCCAGCCTCACCTCACCAACTCCTCAGCTTCCAAAGAGACCTACTTCCTGTATACCCACACCTATACGCCTTTCTGTTCTGCCATCTCACTTCCTCTCTCCCCCGAGCTATGTCACTTCCTCTTTCTACCCAGCTCTGTCACTCCAAACTTTCATGGTTAGTGCTAGGATTAAAGGCATGTGTTACCACACCTGGCTCTGTTCCCAATGTGGCCTTGAACTCATAGAGATCTGGATGGATCTCTGCCTCTGGAATGCTAGGATTAAAGGCACGTGCTACCATTGCCTGACATCTATGTTTAATATAGTGTCTGGCTTTTCCCTCTGATTCTCAGATAAGCTTTATTAGGGTGAACAATATATTGGGGGACACAGTCTATCACCACACAACTCATGCCATTCATCTTGCAAACAACTATTGGCAACAATAGGAGATTTAGTGAAAACAAAGCTTTATGTAATTCTTGGACTCAAGTAATTGGGGAAGGTCCGGTGAACTCCAGACTGAGGATGATTAGCCGCTGAGTACCCACAAAGAAGGGAGGAGGTACAGTTTCCTTTGTGTTTCCCTTCGTGTCTTCTTGCTTAGGAAGTTCATGGGGTCAGAAGTTGGGCAAAACAATACTCAGAAATCCCAGCTAAATATCATCTCTCTACAGCCCGATGTCACAAATATCTAAAAATCATCCTTGCAATTGACCCTTGAGTTGCATTGTCATGTTTTTATTTTTTATTTTTTCTTACAATGGTCTTTCTAGAAAAAAGATTGAGTCATGTAAGCAAACATTTCCACATACACCGCCACACTATTCCGCACTAGTTTTTGCCTGGTAGAAGTGTTACATCCTTATGAAAAAGATATTATTAGTCGTAGTGACAAATAGTGAAGTTATTTTAAAAGCATGAGCTGAGATAATACATAGCATTTTACCCCTTTATTTCTCTAGTGTCATAAGGGTACCCTAAAGAGTTATGCCCAACTGAAAAACATCCCATACATTTGAACAGAGGTGGTAAAGTCCCCCTACTCTGTACTTACTTGTTTAACCATTTGAGTTGGACAACAGAGCTCTCTTGAGCCATCACTGTCACCTAATGGTTTGTTAAGAAATTGTAGGAATCAAAATGGAGTCCCCTACTCCAGGGCTTCTAAAATTTAAACAAGAAGTTCACATTAATTTTTTTTTGGTTTTTTGAGACAGGAATTTTTAGATTTAATTAAATTTATGCATGCATTTTGTTAACATGCGTGTTATACCATGTCCATGCCTGGTGCCAGAGGAGGAGATCAGAAGTTTGGGATCCTCTGGGACTGGAGTTAGGGATGGTCGTGAAGCATCGCATGAGTGCCGGCAATGACCTTGAGTTCTCTGTGACTGCAACAATTGCTCTTAACTGCTGAGCCATCTCTCCTGCCCCAAACTTTAGACTCTTCAGCTTTAACATCCTGAACTGTTTCAATCTTATTCCTAGTTATTGATTTATTTAACTTGTTTAACTAATCTTGTCTTAATTGTGGTATATCACATGAATCTAGAAATTAATCCCTTCCTTTTTGGTTTTCCAAATTATTAGAACATGTGTTTTAAAGTATGTCCTAATGGTCTTCTGAATTTCATTAGTATCTCCTATAATGTCTCTATTTTCAACTCTAATTTTGTTAGTTAGGGGTTTCTTTTTCTTTTGGTTATTTTGGCTAAGGATTTGTCAATCTTATTTATCGTTTCAAAAGACAAACTCTTTGTTTTATTGATTTTTTGTATTGTTATTATTGTTTCCTGTTTTAGATACTCTTCCATTTCTGTGAAGAGACATCATGACCAAGAACTCATAAAAGAAAGCATTTGATGGAGGCTTGCTTACAGTTTTAGAGGGTTAGTCCATGCTCATTATGTCAGGAAGCAGACAGGCATGGAGCTAGAGTAGCAGCTGAGAACTCTATGTCCAGCTCTGCAGAGAGCAGCAGCAGCAGTAGCAGAGAGAGAGAGAGAGAGAGAGAGGGAGGGAGGGAGAGAGAGACAAAGATGGACAGAGACAGATAGACAGAGGAGACAGAAAGAAACTGGGCCTGGTGTGGGCTTTTAAAACCTCAAGTCTATTCCCAGTGACACACCTCCTCCAACAAGACCGCATCTAATCTTACAAGGCCACACCACCTAATCCTTCTAATCCTTCTCAAACAGTTCCACTCCTTGGTGACTAAACATTCAAATATATAAACCTATAGGGGCCAGTCTCATTCAAACCACCACATTAATATTTTATTATTATAATATTAATTATTCTGCCCTGATCTCTTTTTTATATTTATTTATTTAACTTTATATGTATGAGTATTTAACCTGCATGTATAGTTGTGTGCCATGTGCATGCATGTATGGTACCTATGGAGTCATGGATGGTTATGAGCCACCATGTGGGTGCTGGAAACTGAGCCCAGGTCCTCTACAAGAATAGGAAGTGGTCTTAACAGCTGAGCTATTTCTCTAGCCCTCTTCCCTGATCTTAATTATTTGTTCTCACCTGTTTAGTTCAGTTTGGGTCTGTTCTTTTTTTCTAAGGCCCTAAAGTATATCATTGTTATTCATTTTAGATATGTATATTTTTTTAAATTTATTTTTGATTTAATTTTATGTGTATGCATGTGGGGCTGAGTGTTCCTATGTGCACCATGTATAGGCAGGAGCCCAATGAAATCAGAAGAGGAGTCAGATCCCCTGGAACTGGAGTTACAGATGGTTATGAGCCACCATATGAGTGCTAGGAACCAAACCCAGATCCTCTGCAAGAGCAGTAAGCATTCAACTGGAGGGCCATTGCTCTAGGCCCCCATGGGCACATACATCCATAAATGTCTCTCTCAGAAGCACTTTCGTTGTGCCCTATAGGGATTGGGGTGCTGTGTTTTCATTCTCATTTAATTCTGGGATTTAGAAAAAATTCCTTCTTGGTTTCATTGATGACTCAATCAACATTTAATGGAATATTTTTTCAAGCTCCATGGATTTGAAAATGTTCTACAATTTCTCATGCTGTTTGAAGACATCTAGTTTTATTCTATTGTGGTCAGATGTTATAGAATATAAACATTTATTTTTTCTTTCCTTATATTTGTTAAGACATGCTTTGAATCTTTTTTCATATATATTTTAAAGAAAGTTACAAAGGTTTTTCAAAAGAACATGTTTCTATAGGGTTTGTATAATCTACTCTATAGATGTCGTTAGGCCCATTTAAACTGTGATGCCTTTAACACAAATATTTTTGGGAAATTTGTTGTTGCTGTTGTGTGGTTGACCTGGGTGGGTATCTATGAAAATGAGGTCTTGAAGATATTCATTATTATTGTGTTGGGTTTAATCTGTGTGTTTATGTCAGTAATGTTTATTTTATAAAATTAGGTTCAGTGCTGTTGGGTTTAGAATTATAATATCTTCTAGATGGATTGTTTCCTCAGTACGAAGTGATCTTTGTCTATTTTGTATAATGTTATTTGATGTCCATTCTGTCAGATATTAGAAGGGCTGATTCCTAGTTTCATTGGCTTAGAATACCTTCTACCAGTCCTCTGCAACAAGGCTGTACTTTACTTGAGATGAGATGCATTTCTTGTGGAATGCAAATAGATCCTGGTTTTTAAATGTAACCTGCTAATCTGCTTTTTAATTGAGGCATTAGATTTTTAATACTCAAAGTTATTTTATTTGGTGTTTTGAGTCAAAGTCTCCCTATATAGCTTTGGCTGGCCTGGAACTTGATAGGTAGACCACAGTGGCTTTAAACTCATAGAGATCTTTCTACCTCTGCCCCTGAGTGCTGGGATTAAAGGCATGTGCTATCACAACTGGCTTAAAATTACTTTATAGGTGTTTTAATTATTGAAATTTTGTAGTGTTTGAGGATTTCCTATTTTTCATTTGTTTAGCTACTGTTCTAACATGGTTTGCTCTTTTCCATAGCTTCCTGGATGTGTTTATTTTTTCTCTTCATTACAAAGGATTCCTTCAAGTATGTACTGTGGTGCTGGCTTAGTCACGATTTCCTTCATTTTGTTTTACTGTGGGAAGTTTTTTGTTTCTTCTTCTACTGTGATGGTTTTACTTGATACAGTAATCATGGTTGGCGGCTATTGTCTTTCACAGATTAGAATCCATTGTGCGATTTCTCCCTGGCTCTTAGTTTCTGCTGGAAAATCTGCTCTGATTAGGAAAGGATTGCTTTAAACGTGAGTTTATGCTTCTGTCTTGCAGCTTTCAAGAAATTTTCTTTGTTCTCTGTGTTTAGAGTTTTTACTAAAATATGATACAGGAAGTCTTTTTTTTTTTGGTCTTTGTCAGTTGGTGTTTTAAATATATCTTGAGTCTGGATAGCTATATCTTTATTCAGATTTTGAAATTTTCTCTCTATTTTTTTTATTAAATATCCTACTTGCATGTTTATCCTGACATTCTCTTCTAACCCATCATCCATAAATTTTGTCTTCTAATGGTTTCCATAGAAGTGCTATGTTCTGTTCTTATTACTTTGACTTTGTTGATATCTGAATTTTCTAATTTATCTGTCCTGTCTCAATCTCTGATATTACATCTTCTACTTGATCCATTCTATCTGATTCTTTCTATTAAGGTTTTATTTTCTTGGCTTATTGAGACTTTTATTTCTAAAATTTCAGTTAGATATTTTCCTCATTTGGTGGTTTAAATGTGAAATGTCCCCCATGGGCTCCTGTATTTGAACACTTGTTCCCCAGTTGGTGGTGCTGGTTGAATAGGTTGTTAAACCTTTAGCAGGTGGAGCCTTGTTGGAAGAAGTATGTCATTGGGGGCAGGCTTTGAGGTTTTATACTTCACACCTCTTTCCACACTCTCTGCTTTCAATGTGTTGATGAAAATGTGATCAGCTGGCTTCCTATTCTTGTCACCTGCCTGTTGCCACACCTTCCCTACCATTATGGATTATATCCTTCTGGAACTGTAAGCTAATTTATAACTATTATCTCTTATGAGACTGTGAACTCAGGTCTTTCTGTCTTGAACTTAGACCAGCAATTTCTTTGAATATGTATTTCTTTCTTGCTATGAGCAGAGAGTGCTATTGGTGTTCAAAGAAGAGGAAGAGAAGTATGTAAAAACTAAAGGATTACTATTTTGAGGTATTATCCTCTCACATATATATGTACAAGTAAAAATAATGTGTGATCCCTTTTTGAACTATATTCTTTCACACAAATATCATCATACTAAAGATTGTTCTTTTATTTAACAATCTACTTGAAGTAAATTTTCAATATTTTCTGAGTCAATGCATCAAATAACTAAGAAGCTCATGAACAAGATATAAGTGCTACATGATTCATAAGAATCTGCTGTTCATTATACTGTAGTTCTAACATCAAATTTGTGAGTGAGTTTTCAAATTTGTCATATATCACCTTTAAAACTATTAACTTTAAAATGTAGTCTACTTATGAACTAGAGAGATACATATTAGTAATGGGCTATTTTAATACAAAAAGATACTAATGTGTTTTACTGCCTCAATATATTATACTTTTAAAATCCTGCCCATCATTTGGCTAAGATCAAATGCAATATTCATTCTTCTCAATTTAAAATCTTTCCCATGTTATAATTTCAAAGTCAACCAATATAAAATTGTTAATAACTCATATTTACATTTTATAAATTAACTTAAAATGAAATATATGTTTTACATACAGTCTTACATACATTAAAATAACAGGTATTTTGGTGATTTTCTCTTGTGGTTAATTCTTTTATGTAGAATTTCTTGTAATTCAAATGACTAAGATGTGCAAGTACAAGTGAAATTAAATGTGAAAAATAGACTGTGGTTTAGACATAAATGTATATTTGGTCTCTATTTTCAACAATCTTCATTATGCGTAGAATGTAGTCTGATGATTTCCTGTGTCCTGCCTGGTCCGTGGTCGGGACAAATCCCTCACCCACAGTCCCACAGCCTTTTATAAAATAATCACACAGAGGCTTAATATTAATTATAACTACTTGGGCATTAGCTCAAGCTTATTACTGACTAGCTCCTACATTTAATTTAACCCATAATTCTTATCTATATTTAGCCACATGGCTTGGTACCTTTTCTCAGTTCTGCCTTGTCATCTTGCTTCCTCTGTGTCTGGTTGGCAACTCCTGACTCAACATTCCTCTTCCCAGAATTCTCCTTGTGTGCTTATTTTGCCTATACTTCCTGCCTGGCTACTGGATAATCAGAATTTTATTTATCAACCAATCAGCCAACATATTTTCACTGCAAACAGAAAGACATTCCCCCATCACTTCCCCTTTTCTTTCTAAACAAAAGGAAAGTTTTAACTTTATCATAGTAAAATTATATATATATCAAGCAAGAATTACAGTTACAATATCTAGTCTATTTGTATTTGGCAAAATTAAAGAAGATATCTTATCTATCCTATATTTGTGAGTCTAAGGTTTCATATCTAATTTGTCTCTTATAATAACCAAGGAAAACCATAATTATAACTATCTAGTCTTCAACTACATCAAAGATCCCAGACGGATATAATATTACCTAAATAAATAGGAAGAGCATTGTAAGCAACTTCCAAAAATCTAGAATGACAGAGACAGCTGGCTGCCTGGACAGTCATCCAAAGTTCTTCTGCAATGTTCCGGTATCTATTCTTCAGCCTACAGGCCTAGAGTCTCTCAGTCACTTTTCTCTATGTCCTGTAGAATGTCTGACAATGTGTCTCATTGTCCAGAAAAGTCTAAGTTTTTTAAAAACATTTTAAATGCCATATTCTGTAGGTCTTTGAAGCGTTTGAAGATTACCTACCTAATTGAATTATATCTATGTATGCCTAGAAAACTTAACATGACTATAAGTCAGACTATCATAGAAGACTAATTATTAATCTGTATTTCTTAATTATCCATTACAATTTCAAATGAATTACATAAACATAATACCTTAAATGAGAGTAGATGATGGGTACCGAAGTATATAATCAACCCTAAATATTTGTATCAATAAACTAAAATTCATAGCAATGTAAAACATTTTAAGCAAGTTGTTGCTCTTTAAAAGTAGATTCAATAATCTATCCTTTTATTCTATCATATCTATATCCTACATTTCTATATCCTATCCCCCTTTCTTTATTTTTTAGAAAGAGATTGACTATGACCAATAACAATTTGCAGCCCGTAATCTAAATAAAGACAAGCATCCATAATTCATTTTTTTGGAAAGTGGGCGTAGTGTTCTAGGCTACTTCCTGCTGATAGAGGGCACTGGTAGTCTTATGGGGATCCTGAGAAAATTCGAGATAATAGCCAGGTAGGACACAGAAAAACCTCTGATTACAATTGGTGCTCACCATCGGGCAATGAACCACATAGACCTAAGAAAATTTGAAGGTTCTGAATGCACAGAAATGGAGCCACACTGAGCTTCCTAGTCTCACAGTCTCATGCCCGCAGCAGTGCAGACTAGTCTCCTGACAGCTGCCTGTGAGATGGAGCTGGCTGCCAGTGCCATGAGCTAAGCAGCACGGCTGCGGATTCCCACCACAGTACACAGAGGCACTCCAAGCCACACAGTGCGGTGTGTGATGGATTTAGCCTTTGCTAGTACAAAAAAAAAAAGGTTTCTGGGCTACATGCTGCTGGATGTAGGCATAGACCCACTGCCTCCCAGAGTCGGTGGTGAGTATGGTTCCCCCAGAGCTGGTGGTAAAGTACTTCCACCATGTTGAGAAACTGAGGTGGGCAGAGTGAACAGCCAATGCTGCTGCTTCTGTTGTAACCACTCTGCAGTTTAAAGCAATAGATTTCACAATAAAACAGATTCAGATGGGATAAATCCTAGTTTACAGTGTATGTAAAAATGTACGTAGGCTTAAAAGAGAGAGGAAAAGAAATATAGACAGCTATATAAAGAAATAGATAGTTTAAAAAATAAAGTCTTTTAAAGAGACAGTAAAAGTAATACACAAAATAAGCCATGTAAAGATGGATATTATACAGAGAACCTGGATTATATTGTGCTTGGGA
Source organism: Peromyscus eremicus (assembly GCF_949786415.1). Classification (NCBI taxonomy): domain Eukaryota; kingdom Metazoa; phylum Chordata; class Mammalia; order Rodentia; family Cricetidae; genus Peromyscus; species Peromyscus eremicus. Next base: position 31,857,541 of record NC_081416.1, on the reverse strand, counting down.
TTTTTAACTGCAGAAAGACATTTGATTGTAAATGGCTACTCAGTTAAACCAATATGTGTATTTTAAAGATATCTTGACTTTAAAATTTGTATCTAAGGATATGCTGCTTTGGAAAGGAGGCTCTGCTTTTGTTTCCACAGGAAACAAGAGGCTATGGATTTGTTCCATGTTAAGATGGGTCAGATTTGATCAAGCCAGACCTTCTAAACCTTAACAGATGGCATATATCAACAAAGGTTATAGCCAATCTTCCCAGGACTTGACCATTATCTCAAATTTTCTCAGGATCCCCATAAGACTACCAGTGTCCCCTATCAACAGGAAGTAGCCTAGAACACTATGCCCACATTCCCAAAAAATGAATTATGGATGTTTGTCTTTATTTAGGTTATTGGCTGCAAATTGTTATTGGTCATAGTCAATCTCTTTCTAAAAAAAAAGAAAGGGGGATATGATATAGAAATGTAGGTTATAGATATGATAGGATAAAAGGATAGATTATTGAATCTACTTTTAAAGAGCAACAACTTGCTTAAAATGTTTTACATTGCTATGAATTTTAGTTTATTGATACAAATTTAAAGTTGATTTTTGTTATTATATATATATATATTTCTACTCTCATTTAAGGTATTATGTTTATGTAATCCATTTGAAATTGTAATGGATAATTAAAAAATACAGATTAATAATTAGTCTTCTATGATAGTCTAACTTATAGTCATGTTAAGTTTTCTAGGTATACATAGATATAATTCAATTAGGTAGGTAATCTTCAAACACTTCAAAGACCTACAGAATATGGCATTTAAAATGTTTTTTTTAGACTTTTCTGGACAATGAGACACATCTGCTCCTGGCAGCACCATTTACTTCAAGGAAGATGATGGGTACTGAAGACACTCCATATGGAGTTCATCTTCTTCATGGCAAAAGTTAGCCATTTGGGTAAGAAACTGTTCTTGCCTGGACTGCTTGACAAAATGTTGTATCAATTGGACATGCAGGGCCTGTAGGAAGGTGACCACTGAACTTTGCAAGGCAAGATGGTTCTACAGGTTCCTGCTTCGCAGAAGAAACTGCTAGACATTCTACAGGACACAGAGAGAAGCAACTGAGAGACTCTAGGCCTGTAGGCTGAAGAATGGATGCCTGAACAGTGCAGAATAACTTTGGGTGACTGTCCAGGCAACCAGCTATCTCTTTCATTCTAGATTTTTGGAAGTTGCTTACAATGCTCTTCCTATTTATTTAGGTAATATTATATCCTTCTGGGATCTTTGATGTAGTTGAAGACTAGATAGTTATAATTATGGTTTTCCTTGGTTATTATAAGAGACAAATTAGATATGAAACCTTAGACTCACAAATATAGGATAGATAAGATATCTTCTTTAATTTTGCCAAATACAAATAGACTAGATATTGTAACTGTAATTCTTGCTTGATACATATAATTTTACTAAGTTAAAGTTAAAACCTTCCTTTTGTTTAGAAAGAAAAGGGGAAGTGATGGGGGAATGTCTTTCTGTAGACTGTGAAAATATGTTGGTCTGATTGGTTGATAAATAAAGCCATTTGGCATATGGCAAGGCAGCTTAGAGGCAGGTGGGAAATTCAAGCAGATAGACAGGAAGAAAAAGAAGTAAAGAGATGCCAGCCAGCTGCCCAATGAATAACATGTAATGGACACAGATAAAGCCATGTAACATGTGACAAAACATAGATTAATAGAAATGGGTTAATTTAAGATAGAAGAGCTAGCTAGCAAGAGGCCTGCTATAGACTATACAGTTTATACGTAATATAATAAGCCTTTGTGTATTTACTTGGGTCTGAGCAGCTGCAAAACCAGGAGGGACACAGGAAAACTTCCAACTACAATAGAGCAAGAAGCTAAATAAAATTGTCATGAATAAATAATAAAATGAGAATATTACTGAGTTTTAATTAACTTCATAGGTCCCACATATTATTCTGTGTCTTTTGGCTAACTCACAAACCTTTGCTTGTGGCATATAATACTCCTTATTTATTGAGGTCACAATCTGTAGCTATGTAACTAGTTTTAATAGTTTCCAAAACTTTTGGAATTTTCTTTTCTTTTCTTTTTTTTTTTTTTTTCTTTTTTTTTTTTTTTTTGGTTTTTCGAGACAGGGTTTCTCTGTGTAGCTTTGCGCCTTTCCTGGAACTCACTTGGTAGTCCAGGCTGGCCTCAAACTCACAGAGATCCGCCTGGCTCTGCCTCCCGAGTGCTGGGATTAAAGGCGTGCGCCACCACCGCCCGGCTGGAATTTTCTTTTAAATAGTGTGTGTACATGGCATGTATCTTCCTATTACAAATGTGAACTTCAGATAATCCAAGAGTAGAAAATGTAAATCAATTGTAATAATAATAATAATAGTAATAATAATAAAAATAATAAAAGGAATCTTATCATCCCTTAAGTGGTACTGAGTTTGTAAAGATCAAGTCGAGGAGGGAGATCTTTAAAGTAGCAACTGCTAAACTGGCAATGGCAGTAAGTTGTATGTAGCTTGAGTTTTCCTGCCTGGCCCACAGTCAGGACAAATCTCTGTCACCTGCCAGTCCCACAGCTGCTCAGACCCGACCAAGTAAACACAGAGACTTATATTGCTTACAAACTGTATGGCCGTGGCAGGCTTCTTGCTAACTGTTCTTACAGCTCAAATTAATCCATTACCGGCATCTTCACATGCTGTTTCTCATCGTGGCAGCTGGCAGTGTCTCTCTGCCAGTTGCCTTCAAAAAAAAGGGAAGTACTGTGGGATGTTCTGTATGTCACATGTGTTGCTAATTAGTCAGTAAATAAAACACTGATTGGCCATTGGCTAGGCAGGAAGTGTAGGCGGGACAAGGAGGAGAATAAAGCTGGGAAGTGGAAGGCTCAGACAATACACCCTCATGGACTATTCCATAATCCTAAAATTTTCTTTGTATCCCCATAAGATACAGCGCCCCCCTCCAGCAGGAAGTAGTAAGAGAAGCTACGCCCAAATTCCCAAATTATATGTAATTTTACTTTGTTAAGGTTAAAACCTTCCTTTTTGAAAAAAAAAGGGGGGGAAGTGCTGTGGGATGTTCTGTATGTCACATGTGTGGCTAATTAGTCAATAAATAAAACACTGATTGGCCATTGGCTAGGCAGGAAGTGTAGGCGGGACAAGGAGGAGAATAAAGCTGGGAAGTGGAAGGCTGAGTCAGAGAGACACTGCCAGCCGCCATGATGACAAACAGCATGTGAAGATGCCGGTAAGCCACGAGCCATGTGGCAAGGTATTGATTAATGGAAATGGATTAATTTGAGCTGTAAGAACAGTTAGCAAGAAGCCTGCCACGGCCATACAGTTTGTAAGCAATATAAGTCTCTGTGTTTACTTGGTCGGGTCTGAGCAGCTGTGGGACTGGCAGGTGACAGAGATTTGTCCTGACTGTGGGCCAGGCAGGAAAACTCAAGCTACAGTTGTATTCATTTGCTTATTAAAATATCAGTGCTTTAGAGGCTGCCGATGGTTCGGTGGTTAGGAGGACTTGCTTTCAGAGGGGCCAAGGTTAGATCCCAACACCCACATCCCATGGCTCACAACTGCCTCTAACTCTATCTACAGGAAGATCCATTGCCTCTGGACTCTGTGGACACCTGTACTCATAGTTTAAAATAACAAAACTATAAAAAACCTGAAAAAATGCTTTATTATCCATTAGAGCTTTAAAGTAATTTGATACTGTATATTAAACTTAAGGGAAACTCAACAAGTGACACTGCATGAACTTTAATCATCTTCGTGGAAAATGTTCTTATAGACAATCTCATTGAAAATCTTACAAAATAACCCACCTCAATACTAAGCACCTCTCCAGGCATTAGAGAGAGAATTGAGTGAGTTGGAGGGAAGAGAGGTAAAAATACATGAAAGCCAGAAATGCTGTTTCATTCTGTTTTCATGCTATTAAGCACAAAAGAAAGCCCACTAAAATAGAGCAAGAAAATTACTCTGGGGCTGGTTCATAAATTGAATATCCATCTGGCATATCTGGTTCATAAATTGAATATCCATATGGCATCACTCACTTTTTTATTTTTATTTTTTGTTCTTAGCACAGCGCCTTGCCAGCATTTCCTAATATAGTCATAGAGTAAGAAATTTTTCATGGTCTCATTTTTGCACTTACTATCTCTCATTCCCAGGTAAGTGGTTTTAAAAATAATGTATGCTGTGTGTTTGTGGATTCTTTGCCTCACTCATGGGCTTATTGGTTATCCCATGCATTTTTCTGTGGGTAGACACTCAACTCTAAAGCTACTTTTTACCTTATGATTCATGCCATCCTACTCACTATAGCAGGCCTTGGAGCAATTGTTCTGGTGTTGTCAAACATGTCATTATCTTCTTATAATTTCTGTTTTTGTCCCTCATCCTGCACACCATGGTTTCTTGCCAAATATGAAAGGAAGAGTTCAGGACTAGTATAAAAAATTCTATCTGCAATATAGGGTAAAAGTAGACATACCCGGAAATCCAGGTATTAGCTTGTTTGGCTATTCCCATAAGTCTCAGGTATCATGCAAAGGTAACGAGACAGAGAATGTTAGTATCTGTTCTGTGATCACCACTTTGACTTTTTCCATAATTAATGATCATTAGAAGTCTTCATATCCAAGTAGAGTTGTTATTTCAATACTGTCAGTTACTATTTATTTATTAATGTGCATACACATGCAACTTTATTCTGGGTGTTATGAAATATACAAAAACAAAGGGTGAGGATCTTGGCAAAAGTATTATAGCAAAGAGCATTGGCATGGGCCTGGGCAGAGGATTATGGTATCTAGTCTCAAAGAAAAGGTTTGCTTCATATGTCTTCTGGGAGAATGATATATTTGCTCAACACCTAAACAGTGCCTTTAACATAAGGAGCTCACATTGATGTAGCTGGTTGCTGCCGTGCTATTTCAAGCCATCTGTTGGCAAAGGATGAAGTGCATAGGCCGCTTTGCAAAGGCAGAAACACCCAGAAATGCTTGATGAGAGCAGTGACTGATAAAGAAATATTTTGTATTTTTAGGATAGACTTTAATTGAAGAAATCAAGAGAGGGCATGAATGGGAATACTATGTGAAAAATGATTCATCTGGAGAAATCATTGACAAAGATGGGAGGTTGGTATGGTGGATCGTGGACTTGGGATTGTAGAAAATGGAACTGAAAAAATGGTGGGTATTTGTTAAATTTTGTGTATTTACTAATGTAGATTTAAACCTCGACTAAAGAATCAGCAACTCTGATACGTGGAGATCAATGTTTTTCCTTTCTAAAAACCTTTGATTTAAAATGCACTGCAGTCAATCTGATTATTTGTCTGAACTAATCCCAATAATTAGCCTGTTAGGATATAAGCAATTTCAAGAGTAAATAGGCTGTCTTGGAACACTGGTTTCAAAAATAAAGGGACTTGATGCTCTGAGGTGGAAGGGAAAAATAAAAAAGGAAATGAGATGCTTAGAATTCACAGGTACATCTGAGTCATCACCTTGGTGGAAGCTGCAACACCCATGGGATCTGCAGCAAGTAAGCCTATGTCCTCTTTTGGAGGTTTTCTTTGTTTCTAATATATTTACTTTTTTTTTCAAGTCCACATTCTCTTTTAAAAGATACTATTATTCTTCCAATCTTCAAAAAGATTGAAGTTATTAACCTGCTCAAAGGTCTTTTAAATTTTGTTTATACTCTCATAGTGGCCTGCAGAACCTGAATGTTTGAAGTCTTCCTCACTAAAGTTGACTTGTTGGATATATAAGGATATCCCAGTGGACACCTGGAGGTTTACCCATTGACTCAACAGTTTTCTCACTGAATTACTGGCAGGAAAGGCTAGTTTTTCTTTACAGTATCAGCCATGTACACCATTCTTTTAGTCACTAAAACAGAAACTCTTGCATAAACATGGACCAAGTCCCAAGTCCATAAGATGCTTGTCTTCTATTATCCAAACATGTATTATATCACCGAGGTTGAGTTGATAAGCAGTTCTGGAAAACCATTGCACATCTACACTATTTCTGTCAGTTCTCTTTAGAGCAGGTAGATGCATATGAAGGACAGGAAAATCCAGAACAGAATATGATTCTTAACACAATGAGTGTTTTATTGGCCCCAAACTCTCCTTTTAAATGACTTGGAAGGGTCTTGAAATTTATACTCACTTCCTAAAGGAAATAATTAACTTCAGAAATAAAGGGGGGCAGTTATAAGGCTCAGCAGGTAAAGACACTGCCTTGGCATGCAAGTCTGGAGACTTAACATTGAGTTCCTGAAATTCTTGTCAAATTGACAGGAGGGAACACTCCACAAAGTTGTCTTTTGATTTCCACATATGTGTCCCTCCAATCAAAATGAACATAGAAGTCTCTAAGGATGCAGATATTGGGCTGAAGAGATGGCTCAGTGGTCAATAGCACTGGCTTTTGCTCCAGATGGTCCAGGTTCAATTCCCAGGACTTACCTGGCAGCTAACAACAATCTGTAGCTCTAGTTCTAGAGGATTTGAATTCTATTTTGGTCTCTGAGGGAAATACATGCAGGAAAAACACCCACATAGCTAAAAACTAAATCTTAAAATTGCATATATTACTTATGAATGTAACTGTAGTATGATGGGTTACTAAAAGAATTAGTCCTAGGATGGCTGAATTTTGGTCATAAAATGGAAAGGGTGTGGGCTATAGGAACACTGTAAGGAACCTGAGAAGGACTCACAGCATATTATAATCTGAAGGTAAGTAGGAAGACCCATGAGAGCATTTAGATGAGAAGGACTACAAAAGAATGGGAAGGACTTTTAAGATGACATGGCTACATCTTGGAAGTGTAGAATAGATTTGTAAACTGTCTTGTCATTCCAAAGTAGAATTATCTTTGTATAAAGTATATTTTACTACTATTAAGATGGGCATATGCCAAGTCTTATGCAATCTAATTTAAGGATTCATTTGAAGATGCTCTTGTCAATATATCCAAAATGTTTTTAAGTTTTAAGGCAAAAACACACAACTCTACAAAAATTATCCTTCTACTTTCAGAAATACTTTTAACTACAAGATAAATCTATTTAACTGGGTAAGTTTAAAATAAATTGGGGTCCTTATATGATTCTATAAAATTACATCATTCAAAACTACAAGTTTCTTTAATTTATCTAAATGTTTAATTATTTTAGCTCAAAGAGTACAAGGAAAGAATAGGGTGTTGAATTTTTTATATTTGTCAATTTAAGTTAATTTTAATATAAATTTAGATACACTTTAAAAAAGAGACATGCCACTATTAACATGAAATGAAATAAGCAGTTCTTCCTTGGTATATACTTAAACAAAAGTCCATGGAATTTTATTCTATTTCAGGGGAAAATGACTTCTTACATCAATCAATTTGTCTAATAGAAAACAGGTCAAAGAACTATACCAACTTTAGCTATTATTCCCAAAATAGTTAACAGAAAATACCAATTAAAATATGCACCATTAGGCCAGCCTGGGCTACCAAGTGAGTTCCAGGAAAAGGCGCAAAGCTACACAGAGAAACCCTGTCTCGAAAAACCAAAAAAAAAAAAAAAAAAAATGCACCATTAAAATTATCATATGACAGAAAAAAATTAAGTAAAAAAAAATAGGGCTAGAGAGCTATATCAGTGGTTTAAAGCACCTGTTGCTGTTTCAGAGGACCTGGGTTCGATTCCCAGCATCCATGTGGTGGTCTACAACTATCTGTAACTCCAGTTCCAGAGGATCCAATACCCTCTTCTTGCCTCCTTGGACACTAGGCACACATTATACAGGCAAAGAATAGGGTGTTGAATTTTTTATATTTGTCAATTTAAGTTAATTTTAATATAAATTGAGATACACTTTAAAAAAGAGACATTTGTTTTCATTGAAATATTTGTTTTTAAAAATTGAAGTAGGTGTAAAACAGTATCTCTAAAATATTATAAAAATATACACACATTATACACTCACATATAAAACAAAGAAAGAAAAAGAGAAAAGAAAAAAGTCCCTAAATAACAGCTGGGAATGATGGGACACATCTTTAATCCCAGCACTTGGGAGACAGAGGCAGATCAATCACTATGAGCTCCAGACCTGGCCTATAGAACAAGTTCTAGGCTAACCAGCACTCCATAATGAAGTCCTGTCTCCAACAAACAGACAGGCAGACAGGCAGGCACACTAACAAAACAAAAACAGGCAATAATAAAAAAAAGTTAATCATGTTAAAATAGCAGGGTTGCCATGGTGCTAACTTGCCTTTGGGATATGAAATATTTTTATGGATACCAAAGCAATCTCTTGGTGAACCAATCAATTTTCACACCTTAGATCAAGGGAAACAGAGGAAGTTTTCAAACTCATTCATCATAAATCCTTATAACTAAATATATGTATGTATGTATGTATGTATGTATTTATTTATTTATTTAGAGTGTGTGTGTGTGTGTGTGTGTGTGTGTGTGTGTGTGTGTGTATGTATGTGTGTGTGTGCGTGCGCACACACATATGCCACAGTGCATGTGTGGAAGCTCTCAGTTCTTTTCTCCTCCATGTGGGTGGTAGGATTGAACTTGGGTCCTTAAGTTTGGTGGCAAGCACCTTTACCAATGATCTGTCCTCCTGGCTCTCCTTTTGTTTTCATTGAAATATTTGTTTTTAAAAATTGAAGTAGGTGTAAAACAGTATCTCTAACCTATTGAAGGCACGTTTCAAAATCTCAGAAGTACTAATTGACCTTTGTAGATGATGTTTCATAATCAAACAAAACTGAACAGACTTTTAAAAAGAACCCAAAGAAAGCACATGCAAATTAGAGGTTGCCAAAAGTTAAACTCAGCCAAAGAACTTGCTGTGGGTTACACAGCTCCTGTCTTGTGCTTCTCTTTACTAAATGCTGAAAGACAAGACTGGACATGTCTCCTCTTCTTATATTGCATTGGATGGTAATTCAAAGATCTTTCTGGGTAAAGAGGACATAGTACCTTATTTATATTTTATACTTTTACTGTATTTTAGGCTTGACTAGTAACATTTTAATGACTGGCCGCTGATTGCTAAAGCTTGTAGATAGCAGAATCCCATGGGAAAAGGTCCACAAAAACTATTATATTCCTCATATTTGTTGGGTAAGAAACAATAGGCAAGACCTTGAATACTTATAGTGAAGCTGTAAGAGAGACTTGCAGGCTGGAAACACCAAACTTGACCAAATGACAAAGCTAGGTCTGTTGCTATTGGGTCTGAGACATAACTTTATCCCTCTCCAAATATCTGTTCCCACTGTTTTAGATTACTTTTATCATGCTTAGTTTTTAGTGGGGATGGGGGAGAAATTCCCAAATATTTGAATGAGACAAACTTTAATATATTTATATAATATGTGTGTATGCGTGTGTGTGTGTGTGTGTGTGTGTGTGTGTGTGTTTGTGTGTGTGTGTACACTGTAACTGAAGTTTTCCTGTGTCCTGCCTGGCCCACAGGGTCAGGACAAATCTCTCTCACCTGCCAGTCCCGCAGCTGCTTGGACCCAAGTTAACACACAGAGGTTTATGTTAATTATAACTGCTTAGCCATTAGCTCAGGATTATTACTGACTAGCTCTTACACTTAAATTAACCCATAATTCTTATCTATGTTTAGCCATGTGGCTTGGTACCTTTTCTCAGTTCTGCTTTGTTATCTTGTTTCCTCTGTGTCTGACTGGTGATTCCTGACTCAGCCTTCCTCTCCCCAGAATTCTCCTTGTCTGTTTGTCCCGCCTATACTTCCTGCCTGGTTACTGGCCAATAAGTGTTTTATTTATCAAACAATCAGAGCAACACATTCACAGCATACAGAGGGACATCACCCATCAGTACACAATTATTTAGATGGGAAAAGGAGTTGATGGCAACTTGACCCTTTTATACTTCCCTTATTTAACACCTGGCTTTGTAGATGAGCTTTGTCCTTTACTGTTATCTCTACTCTTTCGATTTTTACTTTTTTGGAGGCAGGCTCTTTTATAGTGCACAAGATGGGCTGAAGGTTTCCCTGCCTCACTCTCCTGGGTGTTGAGCTTTTAAAAAGCTTCCTAATACATTAAAAAAAATCTGTTTTCATTGTTGCTGATCTATCTCTTTACCTCTTCTTTATTGCTCCTCCTTTTTATTTATTTTCCTCTTCTATTTTATTTCTATATTGCTCTCTAATACTAATTATTTACCTTATACTACCTTTCCCCCTTTTCCCTTCCTACTTTTGGTAACTAATTTCTTAGTACATACTATACTATCTTTTTTTTTTAAAATTTTCCCCAAAGTTATTGTACTTGAAGTTGCAACTGTTTTAAACTGGCTAATGCTGTAATTCCATAACAGGCTGACTCAGTAGTGCCAGTTGCTTCCAGTTAGGACTTGCAGACTGGTGCTAATGATCATGCCTGGTGTCCTGATCCTTGGCCTGAGAGTCTAATTACCAAGTTATACCCCCAGTTCAGAAACTGTATTTCAATACTACTTAGTTTCATCTGAACATTGTAAGTATTTCAACCAAATAATATAGTTGATAAAAAAATCACCCAATCACAAATAAAAAATTCATAATTCCTAAATGTTAAATATAAGGAACATGAAAATTAAGACAACTTGGTTCTTCCCAAATCACCAATTCCACAGCAATGGATTCCAATTAAAGTGAAGTCTTTAAAATCCCAGACAATGAATTAAAATGATTTTAAGAATTTGTAGTGAATAAATGTAGGAAAAGTAAAATAACATCTGACAAACATGGCTTAAAGCTGGATATCAACAGCAATACAAATGTCAGAAACTAGATAAACCCGTGGAAGCTAAACAAAACAACTCACTTCTGTATAAAAATTTGGTCAAGGCAGAAATCAAAAGAAAATTAAAGACATTTTAGAACAGAATGAAAATTAAAATGCAGCATTCCAAAATCTCTGGGACACAATGAAGGCAGTTCTAAGAGGAAAGTTCATAGCACCAAGTGCTCACATTAAAAAAAAACAACAACTGGAGAAATATCAGATAAATAACTTAAGGATACCCTTGAAAGCTTTAGAAAACAAGAAGAAACAGTATCTAAAAAGAATAGTTAGGAGAAATAACCAAACTGAAGGTTGAAATGCATGAACTAAAAACAAAGAAAATATGATACAAAAAAATCAATAAAATGAAGAGTTGGCTCTTTGAATAGAATTAGCAAGATTGACAAACTTTAAGGCAAGTTAACCAAAAGAAAGAGAGATAGGATCAAAATTAATAAAACTAGAGAAGAAAAGGAGACATTGCAATAGACACCAAGGAAATTACAAGACATACAAGGACATGCTTTAAAAATCTGAATTCCACTAAACTGGAAAACATAAAAGAAATGGATGAATTTTTTGTATATGCAATCCACCAAAGGTAAATCAAGATGAAATAATTTAATCAGACTCTTAATCTCTAGTGAAATGGAGGCAGTAACCAAAAATCCCCCACTTAAAAGTAATACTAAAAGCCAAATGGATTCAGCACAGAATTCTATCAGATTTTCAAAAAAGAATTAAAGTCCATACTCTCCCAATTATTCTGCAAAATAGAAAATGAAGGAAAACTTTCAAATTCTTTTTACAAAGCTTCTATTGCCTTGATACTAAAACTAAACACTCAACCAAAAAGTAAATAATAAACTAATATCCCTAATATACCTAGATTAAAAAATTCTCAACAAGGAGTGGTCTCCTGTGCCAATGCATTCAAGGCTACTTCCTACTTACTCTTTTATCAGGTTCAGTGTAGCTGGATTTATGTTGAGGTTCTTGATCCACTTGGACTTGAGTTTTGTGCATGGTGATAGATATGGATCTATTTGCAATTTTCCACATGTTGACATCCAGTTATGGCAGCACCATTTGTTGAAGATGCTTTCTTTTTTCCATTGTACAGTTTTGGATTCTTTGTCAAAGATCACATGTTCATAGTTGTGTGGATTAATGTCAGGGTCTTCAATTTGATTCCATTGGTCCATATGCTGGGTTTTATGCTAATACCCTGCTATTTTTATTACTATAGCTCTATAGTAGAGCTTGAAGTAAGGGATGGTGATACCTCCTGAACTTGCTTTATTGTACAGGATTGTTTTAGTTATCCTGGGTTTTTTGTTTTTCCATATGAAGTTGAGTATTGTACTTTCAAGGTCTGTGAAGAATTGTGTTGGGATTTTGATGGGGATTGCACTCAATCTGTAGATTGTTTTTGGTAAGATTACCATTTTTATTATGTTGGTTCTACCTCTCTATGAGCATGGGAGATCTTTCCATTTTCTGATATCTTCTTCAATTTCTTTCTTCAAAGACTTGAAGTTCTTGTCAAGTCTTTCACTTGCTTGGTTAGAGTATTTTATATTATTTGTGGCTATTGTAAAGGGTGATGTTTTTCTGATTTCTTTCTTGTCCAGTTTATCATTTGTATATAGGAGGACTATTGATTTTTCTTTAGTTAATCTTGTATCTGGCCACTTTACTGAAGGTGTTTACCAGTTGTAGGAGTTCCCTGGTAGAATTTTTTGGGTCACTTATGTAGCCTGTCATATCGTCTGCAAACAGGGAAAGTTTGACTTCTTCCTTTCCAATTTGTATAACCCTCGATCTCCTTTTGTTGTCTTATTGCTCTAGCTAGTACTTTGAGTACTATATTGAATAGATATGGGGAAAGTGGATAGTCTTGTCTTGTTTCTGATTTTAGTGGAATCACTTTGAGCTTGAATGCATTGGCACAGGAGATCACTTCCTAAGTATAACACCAGTAGCACAGACACTGAGAGCAACAACTAATAGATGGGACCTCCTGAAACTGAGAAGTTTATGTAAGGAAAAGGACATGGTAAATGAGACAAAACAACAGCCTACAGAATGGGAAAAGATCTTCACCACCCCACATCTGACAGAGGGCTGATTTTCAAAATATATAAAGAACTCAAGAAACTAGACATCAAAAGACCAAACAATCCAATCAAAAAATGGGCTACAGATCTAAATGGAGAATTCTCAACAGAAGAATCTCAAATGATTGAAAGACATTTAAGGAATTGCTCAACATCCTTAGTCATCAGGGAAATGCAAATCAAAATGACTCTGAGATACCTGTCAGAATGGCTAAGATCAAAAACACTGATGACAGCTTATGTTGGAGAGGATGTGAGTGCAAAGTTGTATAGCCACTTTGGAAATCAGTATGGTGACGTCTCAGAAAACTAGGAATCAATCTACCTCAAGACTCAATGATACCACTTGTGGGCATATACCTAAGGCATGCTCAATCATACCACAAGGACACTTGCTCAGCTCTGTTCATAGCAGTATTATTCGTAATAGCCAGAACCTGGAAACAACCTAGATGCCCGTCAACTGAAGAATGAATAAATAAAATGTGGTACATATACACAATGGAGTATTACTTAGCTCTAAAAAACAATGACATCATGAAATTTGCAGGAAAATGGATGTAACTAGAAAATATCATCTTGAGTGAGGTAACCCAGACTCAGAAAGACAAACATGGTATGTACTCACTCATAAGTGGGTATTAGCTGTAAAATAAAGGATAACCATGCTACAACCCACAGCTCCAGAGAAGCTAGCTAACAAGGAGGACCCTGAGAGTGATTCATGGATTGCCTTGGGAAGGGGAAATAGATGAGATCTCCGTAAGTAAACTGGTGATGAGGGGTGAGCAATGGAGAGTAGGGGATGGGGGATGAGAACATGAGGGAACATGATACTTGAGATGGAAGAGGAACAAAGTGGGATAGCAATGAAAGAGATATCTTGATAGAGGGAGCCATTATGGGGTTAGGGAGAAACTTGATGCTAGAGAAATTCCTAGGAATCCACAAGGACTATCCCAGCCTAGACTTCTAGTAATAGTGGAGAGAGTGCCTGAACTGGCCTATCCCGGTAATCAGATTGGTGAATGCCCTAACTGTCATCATAGAGCCTTCATCCAGTAACTGATGGAAGCAGATGCAGAGATCCACAGCCAAGTACCAAGCCCAGCTCTGGGAATTCAGTTGAAGAAAGAGAAGAGGGATTATATAACCAAGGGGGGGGGGTCAAGATCATGATGGGGAAATCTACATAGACAACTGAACCAAGCTTGTAGGAACTCACAAACTTTAGACTGACAGCTGTGGAACCTGCATGGGACCAGACTAGGCCCTCTGCATATGGGAGACAGTTGTGTAGTTTGGTCTGTTTGAGGGGTCCCTGACAGTGGGATCAGGATCTATGCCGAGTGCATGAGCTGGCTTTTTAGAGTCTCTTACTTATGGTGGGACCCCATGCTCAGCCTATATGCAGGCGGAAGAGGTTTGGTCCTGTCTCAACTAAATGTACCCAGCTTTGCTGACTCCCCATGTGAGCCCTTACCATTTTGGAGGAGGAGGTGGGTGGTCAGGGGAAGAAGGTTGGAGGAGAACAGGAGAGGGATGAGTAGGGGATCTGTGGTTGGTATGTAAAATGAATAAAAAACAATCTTATATTAAAAAAAGATTATGAAAAAATTCTCAACAAATACCTGCAAACCAAATTCAAGAACATATCAAAAAGATTATCCACAATGACTAAGTTGGCTTCATGCCAAATATGCAGGGCTCAATAACTGCAATTTATCACATAAAGAGACTCAAGGACAGAAAGCACATGATCATCCCTTTAGATGCAGAAAAAGTCTTTGATAAAATTTAGCATCCCTAGGGATACAATGGGCATACCACAATATAATGAAGGCAATATACAATAAACTCACAGTCAACATTAACCTAGATGGAGAGAAACTCAAAGCATTTCCACTAATATCAGGAACAAGACAAGGGTACCCACTGTCTCCACACCTATTCAATATAGTACTTGAAGTCTTAGCTAGAGCAATAAGACACAATAGAAGGAAACAAAGGAGATAGAAACAGGAAAGGAAAAGATTGAAGAATCCTTATTTGCAGATGATATGATTTTTTTATACATAAAAGACACAAGTGAGTCCACCAGGAAACTTTTACTGCTGATGAGTACCTTCAGCAAAGCAGCAGGGTACAAAATCAACACATGAAAATTGCTAGCTTTCCCATATACAAAGGACAAACACACAAAGAAATCAGAGAAGCAATACCTTTTGTAATAGTTTCAAAAATATTCTGGGGTAACTCTAACCAAGCAAGTGGAAGACTTGTATAATTAAAACTCGAAGACACTGAAGAAAGAAGTTGAAGAAGGCAATAGAAAATGGAAAGACCTTCCATATGCATGGGTTGGTAAGATCAGTATTGTGAAAATGGTCATCCTATCAAAAACAACCTAGAGGCTGCTTGCATTTCCAATCAAAATTTCAACACAATTCTTCACAAAAACTGAAAAAAATAACTTTAAATTTCATATGAAGAAACAAAACACCCAGGCTAGCTAAAAAAATCCTGAACATAAAAGAACTGCTGGAGACATCACTGTCCCAGATTTCAAGTTGTACTCTGGACCCATAGTAATAGACAACAGCATGGGAATGGCATAAAGACAGACATGTTGATTGAGGGAATAGAACTGTAGACCTGGACATAACATATGCCTATGAAAACTTGATTTTTTGCAAAGAATCAAAAAAAAATTCACACTGAAGAAAAAGCAGAGTCTTAAAAAAAATGGTACTGGTCAGACTGGGCAGCTTCATGAAGAAGAAGAAAAGTGGATCTACAGAAATCACACTATATAAATATCAACCTCAAATGAATCAAGGACCTTAATGTAAGACCGGACATACTGAGTCCAGTAGATGAGAGAGTTAGGGAATACACTTGAACTCACAGGTGTGAGAAAGGACTTTTTGAATAGGATCTCAACAGCCCAGACATGAAGACCAACAATTAATGTATAGGACTTAATGAACTAAAAGTCTTCTGTACAGCAGAGGATAGATCATATGAGAAAGAGAATGGGAAAAGTCTTTACCAGTTACACATCTGATAGAGCATTAGTATCTAGAATATACAAAGAACAAACAAGCAAACAAACCAAACCAAACCCAAACAAAAAAAACAAAAAACTGAACATCATGGAAACAACTCAGTTAAAAGTGAGGAATAAAACTAAATAGAATTCTCAAAACTGAAACACAAATAGCTAAGAAACACATAAAAATATTCTATATCCTTAGCAATCAAGGAAATGTGCTGGAGGATGTCTTTCCGTATGCTGTGATTATGTGTTACTCCCATTGGCTAATAAATAAAGCTGCATTGGCCTGTGTTTTCAATTAATATTAAGCCTCTGATTATTTTATAAGCGGCTGGGGAACCGAAGAAATTTAGGCTACAGAAATGCAAATTATGTATATATCCTCCTGCATATATGCCTGCAGGCCAGAAGAGGGCACCAGATTTTCATTACAGATGGTTGTGAGCCACCATGTGGTGGCTGGTAATTGAACTCAGGACCTCTGGAAGAGCAGCCAGTGCTCTTAACCTCTGAGCCACCTCACCAGCCCCATCCCTTTCCCAACTGTGAAGATTACAATGTTCTCCAGCCACAGCTTCCTGCTCAATGGGGCAAGCAGACTGGGAATGCAGCTGCAGCCCAGCCCCACAAGTTGCTGGGGTGGGGCAAGTTGTTCCCTGCCCTCTCCCTCCTGACCTGAGACAGAACCCAAGCAAAACAGGTCTCCACCCCACCCTGTCTGCTGGGTGCTCCTGGGGCACCCCAACTCGAAACACTGAGGTGTAGCTGAAGTTTTCTCCAGTCCTGCCTGGCCCATGGTCAGGACAAACCTCTCTCACCCGCCAATCCTGCAGCCGCTTAGACCCAACCAAGTAAACACACAGAGACTTATATTGCTTACAAACTGTGTGGCCGTGGCAGGCTTCTTGTTGTCTAGTTCTTATATCTTAAATTAACCCATATCTATTAGTCTATAAGTTGCCACGTAGCTTTTGGCTTACTGGTACCTTACATCTCGCTTTTCATGGCAGCGTCTGGCAGCGTCTCTATGACTCAGCTTTCTACTTCGCAGAATTCTCTTCTCTCCTTGTCCCACCTATACTTCCTGCCTGGCTACTGGCCAATCAGTGTTTTATTTATTAACCAATCAGAGCAACACATTTAACATACAGAACATCCCACAACACTGAGGGACTCCCATGCTGGGCACCTTCAGACCTGTATGCACAGCTGGCCTGAGCTTCATAGTATGAGAGAAAGCAAAGCAGGAACCATCTTCAGTCCCAGCCTGCACCCCTCCGCCCCTCATTGGGATTCTCTCACTCCCTCAGCACCTCTTCCTGTTCCCCCAGTTAAAGGATGACCAAAGACCTTTCTTATGCCAGAAGCCAAAACCAAATCATTTTGTTGGCTTTTTCCTTTGTCGCCTCCTGAGTACCCCCACCTCCCTGCACCATGGCTCCACTTAAGTTATTCTTTAAAACCAAAGTTTACATTGTCCATTGGTGGCAAGACCCTCTCCTTCCCCACTCCCCCAGAGTCCAGGGGTCCTTTCCACTTCCCCTCTGCTCTTACCCTGCCTAAGGAGAAGGGAGAGGGCAGAATCTTGCCCCCACCCCTGGACTGCTTTCTGGGGGCTCTTCAGATTCCTGCATAGGACCAAGTCCCCATCATGCGGGGAGTGTGGATTCTAGCAGAAGAGTTGGAAAATGTTGAGACTCCACAGACCCCCTATGGGGGACTCGCAACCCAAGGCCATGGGCTGGGTGTCAGGGATGCCTAGAGCACCATGCCACAGTCCCTTCCCTGAGAAAGACTCCTTGGACATTTTCCAGGAGAACCCCACATTCACCACCAACCCCTATCCAACCCTATATAAGCCACCCTCCTTACAGGCAAGGGCCCTATCCTTCCCTATCCCACCCCACACAAGCAGCCCTCCTTAAAGGCAAGAGGCCCCGGCCTTCCGCATGTATCCCCGCCTGTGTTCTGTTTGACCAGCACAGAAATATTAAAGTCCTCTCTTTACTGGGAAAAAAAGAAATGCAAATTAAAACTACTTTGAGATTTCATCTTACCTCATTCAGAACGTTCCAGATCAATAACACAAATAACAGCAGACACTGGTGAGGATGTAGGGAAGGGGGAACCCTATTCATTGCTGGTGTGAATGCAAACTGGTTCAGCCACTATGGAAGGCAGTGTGGAGGTTCCTCAAAAAGCTAAAAATAGATCGACTACAAGATCTAGCTGTACCACTTTGAGTTTATATCCAAAGAACTGTACATCTTACGGCAGAGATACTTTCTTACCCATGTTCATTGCTGCTCTGTTCACAATAGCAGAAAATTAGAGTCATCCAAGATATCTGTTAATGGGTTAATGGATAATGAAAATGTGGTACATTTATGTAATGTAGCATTATTCAGCTGTTAAGAAAGATGAAATTGTGAAATTTGCAGGAAAATAGATGGAGCTAGAAATAATCATTTGGGAGATAACCAAAACTCAGAAAAAATTGCATTGCATGTTTTCTTATATATGTGGATGTTAGTTTTTAAGCTTCAGATATTTCTGTTTCATTTAGAATACCCTGGAGGTTAGGTAGCTAGTAGGTGACCAGGAAGGGGTAGGGAATCTTCCAAGGAAGAGGATATAGAATATATTTTATTAAGAGATTAAGGGAAAATTAGAACAGGAAGATTAAAGAGGGTAGGGGATGGGATGGCAGGGAAGAGGAGGTAATATGGAAGCAGTAACTAACACTAAAGGCCTTCTGAAAGGCCATATGAAAACCTATTACTACAGAAGTTTCCTGAAATATATAAAAGAATTTAAATGGAGTCTCCATTTATGGGGGGGAGTCAACACTCCAGGTAGACATTATATGCTACCAAATAAAACCTCCAATACTAGGAATGTGTTACATCTTTAGCATCATTGGCCTAGGTTCCCATAGACCCCTCAAATATTATAACAGTGCTATTGGTTACTCTCTACAATTTGACAGTAAGATTCTATTGCTGAAGACACCACATATTTATGGCACAGATCCTGGAGAAACAGAGCTGGTACTCAACTAGAAGCTTCACCCCTACTGGTTAGTGTTCTTTGTGTTAGAACCTGCTACATAGGCTACCCAAGGATGAAAGAGATCATCAGTGTCACCCAGCTCCAAACCCTGGGAATTGTGCAGTAGTGGCATGAACGGTAGTGGAGTAACTAACCATTTTTGGATTGGATTTAAGGCCTACTCCATCAGATTTAATTTATACCTGATTTTGTTAATGAGGGCAAGAACCTGAGACTGGGTCATAGTCTCAGGGGAAACCTAATAATATTATTCTACCAAATTCGTACAGCAACAAAATAACTTCTAATGACATATTGCTAAAACCCACAGAGCAGTGCATTACTCAACTCTCAGCAGAGAAGTTTCTTACAACAGATGATAATAACACAGAAACCCACAAATGGACAACATGAAGTGAGTGAAAGACCTTGGAATGCTCAGCCCTACACTGGATATCTTTATTATACCTCTCTCCTCAAGGCTCAGGGATCTACATAGGACAGGTAGACTGTAAGAGTCAGATGTGGTAGATGATATGAAGGAACTAGCATTTTTTTTTCAGATACAACAGGGCAGATGCACATATTGAACTCACAGGCATTGCGACAACATGCACAAGATATCCATCATCTCAAGCTAGACAAAAATCCCAGCAGAAAGAAGGGAATTCAGCCAAAAAGCTATTTACAAATGATAGCTTTTCCTGAGGGAAAATCCGTTTTCTTCAATGGAGTAATATTTGGTATATCAACCATATTCCAAGGCAGGCTCCCTGTTCTGTGGTCAACACACATCTGACTTCAGGTTTCTTAGTGCCTTTTTTCTCTTCTTTTCTTTTCTTTTCTTTTCTTTTCTTTTTTTTTCTAGAGAGAGAAAGAACATGAATTTGGGTGGATAGGGAAGTAGATGATCCCGGAGCAAACGGAGGACAGAAAAAAAGTATAAAAATATACTGTATGAAATTCTCAAAAAGCAAATTAAAAAGGACAAAAATAGAATGTTTAGTGAAATCTGAGAAGACATAAAATATTTTAAAAAATATTGTTTAGTTTTATTAACCATTATCAAGTTATGTTTATAAAACTATACCTTTTGTTAAGAGTGTTGTGAGAGAATTTAATAATTCATTAAACTAACTCATGGATTTAGGTTTTGGTTATTTTCTGTTCTTGAGGTAAGGGTCTTGATATGTAGTCCAGGCCAGCCTCCAACTCATAATCCCCCTACCTCAGCCTCCTTAGTGCTGGGATTATAGACATATGCTGTCACACCTGAACTGTGTTCAGTTTTTATAAGAGAGATTAGAAGAAAGGAGAATGTCAGGAGCTGTGATCTAGAGGGAAAAACAATTCTACAAAGGATTGAAAAGTAAGAAAAGGTAAAGAAGTCTTAAAGTAATAATAAAAAAATTAACACATTTATGACAAATTTATGGCTTGCATAAACAAAAGTATAAAAATGTAAGGCACAGTGAATAACTAAACATCACAAATCATTCTCAGGCTGCCATGAACCAAACTGGTGCTCCCTAATCTGTGGTTGATTTTTGTTCTGCGCTCTCGTAGGGAGCAGATCAGTTTTTAACAGTACAGAGTCTCTCAATATAACCCCTGGCTACATCCTCCTATTTATATAGAGGGGCAAAACTACATTTCTCTTCACCACTGACCTCTCAGCCATAGGAGTCAACCAGAGATTATGGAGCACCAGTTAGGCTCATGGCAGCTTGAGAACGAAGAAAGGACCAGAAGGAGTTGGAGATCAAGAGGGCAAAATATTGACAAGCACCAGAAGGCTCAACTCAGATGGAAAAGTGCAAATAGTCAGACCTTCCCCCAGTGACGTCAACTGAAAATAACCCTGTGGTTCAATAGATCTGAGCATCAAACAAACAGATGGGTCAATCTCTAGAGCCTTTTGGCATTCACTGCCATAGAGGCTGTCAAATGTTAAGTTCTAGGGCATACTTGATAGCAAGAGGGGCTTCTCTCCAGCAGGATGATTAAAGCTCAGGAGTCTTGAGATTATGAAGACAGATTCTTGAGCTATGTGGGTACAAAGTTGTGGGTATCTATCACACTTCCAGAGTATGTGGGAGACACTGTCCACTTAGAAAGTTGGTCACCTCAGGCAGAAGAGTGCGAGACAGCATTCTAGCCTCAAAGACTGCATAACTAAGCATGGCCATCAGAGGGCAATAATAATCAAAGAAGGAAAGTTATCAAGATGGAGAAGACAGCTGTGGTAGCCAGGAGGCACCTGTCCAATGTAGACTAAGCAACAGCCTAAGCCACAAGAAAGTCAAGAACACAGAGTCCGCATGATATATGTATATGTAACTTCCAGTTTCTAAGTTTTGAGGAGCCAGAAAGAAGCTACTCAAACGTCTATCCTTTAATATGTGGTATTATTGCAAATGTCAGATGAAGATTTCAAAAATTTACTAGTAAAAATCATCAGTCAACTGAAAGAAGATTTAAAAGAAAAGCATACTGAGTCAATCTGACATGGAGAGGAATGTTGGGAACATATGAGCAAAAGGTATCAAAGTTGATGAGAAAATTGGTTAAAAAATGTCAGCAACGTGGAAGAAAAAGTCAACAAGGAGATTGGGATTTTGAAAAAAGAATCAGAAATGTTGGAAATGAAAACTTCAATGAATCAAATATGAACCGTACATGAAAGCATCACCAGTAGAATCAACCAAGCATAAAAAATATCAAGGTTGAAGGAGGAGGTTAAAAAAAAAACAAACCTCCATTCATATATTAAGAAGGAAAAGAAATATTAATCCCAGCACTCAGGAGGCAGAGGCAGGCAGACCTCTGTGAGTTAGAGGCCAGCCTAGTCTACAGAGTGAGTTCAGGGACAACCAAAATAACACTGAGACCCCTCTACCCCACAAAAAGAAATAAATAAGCATTGACCACAATGTTCAAGAACTTTGGACTATGATCAAGAATCCAAATCTAAGAATCCATGAGATATAAGAAGCTGAATTAAGAACTAAAGAAAAACTAGTTAACGAAATTACTGCATAAAAATCTCCAAATCTTGATAAGGAACATTCAAACAAGAGACATTTAGAACCCTAAGTAGATATGATGGAGAACAACCTCTGTAGGCTATATTATAGTCAATATGTTAAAAGTATAAAGTAAACAAATAATATTAAACACCAAAAGGGAAAAATGTCAACTTGCTTACAACAGAGAACACATCAGAAAAGTATCAGCTATCTCACAGGCAAACCTAAAAGACACATGATACATTTCAAGTCCTGTATTAAATGACTGCTAAACAAGATTGATATGCTAGTGATTCTGCATTTTGAAACTGACAAAGAATCTTCTGATGATATAATATTCTTGACAAAGAGAGTCTCAATAAGAAGAAACCAAGAGAGAATAAAATTCTTAAGAGAAATAGCTAAACAAAGAAGTAGAAAGGACTCTCTTATATCCAACTAATCAACCAGCAAATGCCTAATGCTAATAGGGGGGAAGGTAAAGGACAAACAGTAATCTAAACATCCATAGAAGTTATAAATAAAAATCATGGGAGTTAGTTTCATCTCTCAATAATAAAAATAATAATCATGATAATGATAATGACACATGGCCTCACCTTACCAATAGACACAGACTGCCTGACTGAATCAGGAAACTAGATCTAAAATCTCTCTTTGAAAAACACTCATAGACAGAGAGTCAAAGGACAGAAAGAAATTTATCAAGTGAATGGAAGCTGCAAACAAGTTGACATAGCATTCTGATAGAGAAGACTTCAGACAAAAATGAGAAGAAATAGAGAGATCTATTCCACATGAATGAAGGGAATTCTGCTTTCATTTTCCCTTAGTCAGAATGACTATCATTAGGAAGCAAAATGACAACAAATGTTGAGGAGGATGTGAAGAGATGAGAAATCTTCTACACTGCTGATGGGAATTTAATTCATTTAGAAACTATGGAAATCAGTACACAGCTTTCTCAGAAAACCTCCGAATAGGCCTACCACACAACTAGGTTGATTGTAGCACTCTTTGTAATAGGCAAATTAGGGTACAAGCCTAGCTGTCCGTCAACAGATGAATGGATAAAGAAACATGTGTATGCACAATGTATTTTTATTTAACCATTAAAGGAAAGATATTGTCACTCCTAGGACAATGGATACAACTGAAGCTTACAATATTAAGTTAAGTAAGTCAGACTCAGAAGGACAAATATCATGTTTTCTCTTAAATGTGGATCCTAGATTATATACATACATACATATATATATTCACACACACTTAAAATAAATGTGGAAATGAGACTGGGGAAGGAGCACTAGTGAGGAGGAGGGAGAGGGAGGATAGATGAATGTGCTAAAAGTACAGGATATAGTTGGATATGTATCTTTGTGAAACATATCACCATGCATAATGAATATATGTCAATAATAAAAAAATGAATTATTTTGAAAAATAATTCAATTTAAAACACTGTGTCTTTGTATATTTAATTCTCTTGGATCCTAACTTAAAGGTATTTGTACAGTATATATATATTACATATATACATATGTAATTATTTTGCTGGACACACTAATTTTTCTTCAGAATGATGTTTATTCCCTTTGCTTGGTTTAATTTTATAAAAGATCTCAGTCAAGTTTAATCTATGCCATTTTAACATTTTATTGCCATTTTCTCCCCTTTTGAGAAAGAAGTTATTCCTCCTCCACACTTTATAGGACTCTTTTACAACTTCTTTCTAAAAAGGTTGCAATTAATTCTCTTATAGATAGCTTATGAAATTAGTGCTGACTCTGTTCCTTCCTTTACTGTGGTTTGTGAGGCCTTAAAACGTAATTTAAGAGGTGAGATTATAAGCACTTCCTCATTCAGGAAGAAGCAAGAGGAAGAAGTCCCTCGGGAAATATAAAGGCTTTAGAAGAATGGTCATTCTGTAGGTATTTCCCAGAGACGGAGGATCTTGAGTGAGTTTTGGTCCTTCAAAATTTTCTGTGGTAGTTTGTTGAGTAATAAATTCAGATACAGCCTCACCAATACCGATCAATATAAGTCATGAGGAATCTTCATAGAAAACCTCTTACTCCATAGTTGTTGTTACCAGGGGAGCATTAACCAACATGGCACCCTCTCAGTTACCAAAGTCCAGTGTCACCAAGATTGAATCCATCATTTGTAAAAAGAAGACCCAGTGTTAACGGAAGACATAATCTTGTGGCCAAGTTACCCCAACTCAGCCATTCATGTTCTTTTTCCAGTGTTATTTATTCCTTTTACATATCACGTCTGTTTCCAGTCCTTTAATAGTTACCTGTATTTTAGGATAAGTCTCAGTTTGGATTTTACCCCCATTGCTTGTAAAACCTGGTTACCAGCAGCATAATTTAATTATCCCTTTCAACTCATACAATCCTTTAAGAATTTTTGGAAATCTGAAGAAACTAAGGACAGGGAAACAATAAACCAATAAATATAACTAAAAAAAAATCACAGAAATTAATGATAGAAAAAAAAATCCTCTGAAATTTTACTTGCTTTTCAACTTCAAAGCCAAATAAAGCTACACAACTTAGACTGGTTCCAATGATGTTCTCTATACTATGGAAGAGAAAACAGAAAAAACATGATTTTATCCTGATATTGCAAGGCTAGGCTCTCTATTTTCAGGCATTAGAACATCAACAGGCTTTCCTGACTGTTCCCACTTGCACCCTCCCTAGAGTAGACCTGGTTAATCAATTCTAAGTTTCAGCTCAGAGCTCATACTTGGGTTTAGAATTACAATGTACTGAGCACTCTGATGACTAACTATTTAACCCACTTCAATCCATCAACCTTTAAAGATGGCAGTTACTTTCAGTTTCACTGAGTTAGCCCGAGGCTTAGTTAGAAGACTTTCCAAGATCAATCATTAACAGGCAGTGTAGCCTAATTGTTTCTCTCCCCGAGACCTTTACCTTTGACCACTTCAGCCTCTCAGCCTTGAGCCTTTCATCAGGAGAACAAGAGAAGTTGAAAGAAAACGAATCCGAATCTAACTTCATTGTTCTTTTATTCATTTTGGTCAAAATGTTCATTGGGCGTCTGCAACTTCTCATAAGGAGGATACATCGATCAATACAGCCGACAGAATCTAGTAGGTGGACCTGTGGGAGAGGAGACATCACGGTAAATAAAAACAAAATAGACCAGTGACAAATGCCAAAGGGAAATAGAAAGGTAAAACCAGGGTGGAGGACTGCAAGCGGCATAGCCCGAAGGGAGTTCCCATGAGAAAGTCATGTATAAATGAAGATAGCTCAGAGAAAGTAGGAGAAAGGGCATTGATGGCTGACAGCCACAGATACACAAACACTAAACAAGTGAGGCCTGATGGAGTGGTCCAGGGTGCGAAGTAGAAGAGTGGAAGCTAAATCCAAAGGATGAGGGCACCAAGGAGAGGTTGTAGGATGTAGTAAATTTTTTGATGTACTTTGAGCAATGTAAGAAGAGACTGGAACGTTCTGTCAGGGAAGTGCACGTCCAGGCTCTTTGTGGTGACTGGAATTGATCATTGTTGACTGGTTTTCTGGTGAGGAGTTAGAAATACATATTCCAACTCTAACGTACTTTGAATTGCCACAGAGAAATATTCTATTATGAAGTGTTTTGGGCCCCTTATAATTCATAGTTGAAGTCCAAATTTCCAGTGCTTATGAAGACAGCCTCTTTGGGAAGTAAGATTTTTAAGGTTGTTAAATTAAAATGGGGCTACCAATTGGGATTGGAGTCTTGCAGATTATAGTCTTGGGATTGTAGATGAGAAGGGTCTGGGATACACTAAGGAAGGACACAAGAACTCACACACAGAGAGATGGCTCTGTGATGACGGAGAAGGCAGCCATCTGCCAGGCAAAGAGCAAGTCCTCAGGAGAACCCTCCCCTGCCTTGACCTAGATGGCCAATCCCAGTCTCTGGTGTTAAAGCCACCCACTGTGAGGAATTTTGTTAATGAAATGCTAATGAAGTAGTAAACAGGTCTTAGAAAATCCTGTATAGATCCTTGCCTTTTTCTTATGGGGAATGAGCACACTCAAACTTCAACAATAATGACGAACTTCCTCCTTCTCCTTTAATATACTGATATAATCTGCATATAAATATCTGACTATGTCCTTCCTTAGTATAGCAATTCTAATGCTATGAAAACATTTTAAATTTGGGGGAACCATTATTTTTTAGGTTGGGAAAAACTTGTAATTTTAAAAACCATTATACATTGCTTCACTTGAAATATAGAGTTACCCTAAAATATGTAATTGTAACCGTGTGTTCTCTCTCCATAGAACTAAATACCTGGACTCCACTAGCACCAAATATTTGTACCTGGTTCACCCAAGAGCATCTTGAATTAGACATCTAAAATGGAAGGTCCTGCTACCTACAACATCCTTGTTTTGGGGTACAATTTACCTTGGTAGATGTTACTACTTCTCACTCAGTGTCTCAGAGCAAAATCTGAGTATTCTTGGATAATTCTTTACCTCAACACTATTTTTCCCAAGCCATGAAATGAAATGGTGTGATACAGTGATTGCAGTCTTCTCCATTGCCTGGAAGTCATCAATAGAGCAAGGCATTCCATGAAAACATATATTGTGTTTAGCTGGGAGCTTTGGTTTTCCCAAGTTCATGACACATCACTGATGGTCTTCATAAGCCAAAGATAAAGAAAGCAGGACAAAGACCAAGAGTTATGTTTTAGACATGTGGAGGGTATCAAAGCTGAGGTTATCATGGCAAAGTGCTATAGACTAGCTGGCATATAATGACAGAAATTTCCTACTATTCTGGGGGGACCCAAAGAGTATTAGATGATGCTTCAGTCCTTTTTATAAGGCTCTAAGTCATCCATGAGGGCCCCTCCACAATACCTAATTACTTTCCCAATACTATCACACCATGGACTATGACCTCAACATATGAATTGAGGGGAGAGGGTAAACAGCTTGAAACTCAGAGTTTGAAGAGGAGCAATGCTGCCATGCATTTCTTAATTCTCCTCATAACACATACAATCCAACCTTTCTGCTCCTCTCCTACAAGAGTTCTCTCAATACATACTTCATTTAAGTTGCAGCTTGTGATGGAAACTGCCCTAAAAGTTGATGAACCATCAGATAAAAGTCATTAAAGTGTGAAGAAAGGATCCAGAATGGTGAGAGCAGATGAAACAGAGAATAAGAGGCAGTTTTTCTTCAATGTTAAGATCTGAATACTTAAATTCTCCTGAATTATACTACAGACTGAGGCTTAAGTCATATTTGGGGCTCCATTGCCACCATCTGTTGAGGGCTCTTGGTA
This sequence comes from Peromyscus eremicus, assembly GCF_949786415.1. Classification (NCBI taxonomy): domain Eukaryota; kingdom Metazoa; phylum Chordata; class Mammalia; order Rodentia; family Cricetidae; genus Peromyscus; species Peromyscus eremicus. The sequence goes on along the minus strand of NC_081416.1, from coordinate 31,830,068 downwards.
GGAAGTACTTAAAGGGTCCTCAGGAAAAGACCGTGAGGTGAAAAGCTCTCCTGGGAAAACAGGGAGGAAAGGAAAGCTGTAGGGGAGGAAGGAACAGCTGACCACATTCAACTCTTTCATGTCCCAAGACTGGAAGGGACTGTTCTGTTACAACTTCCAGATATGGACAACTGAACTCCTAAAAGACCCAAAATGTAATTATCATGAAGGGATAAAACAGCCAGGTATCTTTCCCTGAGAGTTAATGGCCAAGAGATGAGGGTAATAGATCTGCACACTTGTTAGTCACTCAAGGTAGCAAATATCACCTTTTCCCCACATTGTCACTGACAGATGGCCTTGAAGAAAAAAGCAGGTGGAAAAGAAACAGGAAGGATTAAGAAAAACAAGCAAGCACTAGGCATAGCTGTACTTACACACCTGTAACCCAGCACTGGGGAGGTGAGGTAGGGGGATTGCGAGTTCCATACCAGTGTCGGTTACAGGGTGAGTTCAAGGCCAACTTTATTGCATGAGAATTTGTCTCAAAGCAACAGCAACAAGAAAACCAGGCAAAATCTCCTCCTTGTAAGTCTATAAAACAAAATCACACAGAGCTATTATAAAGAAAATCTGCTTCCCAGGGGAAAATAGTCTATAATTAGAAACTGAGAAAGACAAAAACACTCCATGTGTTCATTATATGCTGCAATGTCTCAATCAAGCAATGCATGAGCATCTACATCTCCCAAATCTATTCTTGTTTTCCTTGACCTATTATATCACTGTCCAGGTCCCATATACTTCTCTTACCTTGGCTATTGTATTCATTTTTAGAGTGTTATCTTTCCTCAACTTTTTCTTTCTAATTTACAAGTCTATCATTTTTCCAGTGGTTTCAGATTCTGAATGTTTTCTTTCTGCACGACATCCTAAGATCTTTATCATCAGCCCTTCTGTTCACTCACTCTTGCACTTTTTGAAAAACGGTCTTGTTTGATGTCCTGGATGGCCTAAAACTCACTATGGAAGCAAAGCTGCTCCTGAACTGGTAGGGAATGTTCCTACATCTACTTCTTGAGAGCTCAAAATCTGTACAACTCACGGCTGAACTTAGAATTATGAACATTGGCCTCCTTATCTGTGCATGTTAGCATTTATTTTTCCTCTTTATTTGGAATGCTAGTAAGTTCTGCTAGGAAACTTACTGATTTTTCAAGAATAGCCTAATTATTAATTGACCACTGACTTCTGTGAGTCTTTCAGGTTGCCTAAACTGCTCTGTTCCTAGATCTCTCTTATTTTGTATATAACATCATTATAATGATTACTTGATTGATTCATTGTAATTGTTTGCCAATGCCTCACAGTGACTGAAAATCACTGTTGAAGTTAATGAGACATTTTACAATGATTTTACAGGAGAAATTGTGCTTAGTTTTCAATATCAAATACAAAAATGTACTTCTCTTAAATAACTTCTGGGCTTTAATATACTGGCACTTAATTTTGTATTTTCTTTGGGAGATTTTAATACCTACAAACACCCAGTACATCCTTGCAGATATTCCAGCAGGATATTAAATGAGATTAAAAAGAAATAGAAAACACTAGTATGTGTCTCTTGCTTTTGTCACCAGAAAGGCAATGAGAATCTGTGATTCACTGTTACTATTCACTGTGGACTTCATAGCACAAGGTTATGCATCAAGTTCAATACTAGTGTTACCCCATGAATTATCCTTTTTGCTTCATTTTACAATCACCTCATAAATTTTATTTTCTTTTTTTTTTCAGTTTTCAAAGAGAAAATAGCACATTTTTTCTTTCTAAGAGAAAAGCAGTTATAATTCAAATGGGGATTGTAATTCAATATTTAATGAAAGAAGAGTGGATGTAAATACAATATTAACGTAGTTTGGTAGAGTTTAATAAAAGACTGTTGATTTTAGTTTGCTTGTATATGTTGTTACGGTAGAAAGTAATAGTTCAGTAACTACATTTTAAAGTAAACTTCTGCTATTGCATGAACTGCAGTCTAACAACTTTTTAAAAATTGTGGTTGAGTTTATCAGATTGTTGGTAAAATATATTCAAGTGACAAGCAGAGAATTATCAGGAAGATCACATCACTCTAGTTTACTAAGCCAGATAGGCTTTTCCATAATACAATTGTAATAAGATCTCACTCTACAATGGACTACCCATTCCCAGTGCTCCTGGTCCCAACGGAAACGATCCTGACAGGGGAACTTTTCAAGACTTGTCTAAGTGCGTTCCTTATTAGGTTATCTATACCACTGGCCCCATAATTCCCAGATAAGGAAATGTTTGCTGAGCCACAGGAAGAACATGTTTGTACTTAGGAAAAAAAACTAACAGAGAGACGTAAGGCAATGATTTTTCATCTGATTTTATACATAGCTGTTCGGTTTGAAAATGTTTCCATTAATAAATCCTGTAATTTTTTTTATCAGAGATTAAATTTCCCATGCATTTTGCTATGCATGAGTAACCCCCGGGCTAGAGTAGGTTTAGTGAGTTCTTAACTTCAGTTTTTCCTCTTATGAATGTTGCCTGGATGGTAGCCACCACAAAAGAACAAATGAACAAACATTCTCTGAATAATCTAAAGACCTGGAGTTGGATGGGAGAAAGAGGCAGTAGGACAAACAGAGAACATTGGGTTAAAATAATTAAAACTGGACTACACACTATTCAAATCCTGATGACAAGGGATAAAGTTATATTCTGTCATTTTGGGCTGAAATCCTTAATTAACACCCTCTCTCCTATAAAACCTTCCATCCACCTCCCCAGCCAATCAACCAAATAAACAAACAATCCAAGAAACATACTCTGGATTGTTTCAATCTAAACCTTATATGCCAGTCAGTAGTCTACAGAATTTTATGTTTTACCACATGTGACTTCACAACAAACCCATTCAGTATATAGAATGATAATTATAATCACACCAATGAGGGCTGGGAGAATTGAGCCTAAGTAGGTTAGGGAGTTCCCCCAACCCTCCATATTAGTGAAGTTAAATGCTAAGGGAGAGCCTTGAGAGCCACAGGTTAAGAGGCATCTGGAAGCAGACAGGGGCTTGAATCTCCTTCCAGCATTCACCAGCTTCACAGACGTGTGCACCGTCAGCATCTCTGAGGGCTTTCAGTGGATGATTATACCCTTCTTCTAGCATTGTGAGAACAAAATGAGATTATGTATCAGAGGGGTAGCTAACTAGTGAAAAATTCTACCATGCTTTCAGTGAGAATTAAATTAGACTGCCTGGTATATAAGGGTAAGATATTCTAGGTGGTATTACCTTGTTAAGTCCTGTAGATAATGATGATTATTGAAGACTTTAAAAAAAATACCTATTTACTCACTAACCTACCAAATCTGAATTTAACTTCTTAACTCCTGCCTTACCAGGTATTCTAACCAAGAATTTTAAATACTCAGAGTAACCAGAGCAGATGTTTTCTTCAAAGTTTAACCTGAAAGTTGTATAGCTGTGCTCACATCTCTGAATTCATATTCTATTTGAGAATTCACATCTTAACTGTTTTTCTTTTATTGACATGCTGTAAACAACTCATATGTGTGTGTGTGTGTGTGTGTGTGTGTGTGTGTGTGTGTGTGTCTATGTGTGTGTATGTATAAACCTTCCAGTGTATGAGGCTACCTTGCAAACTCCAACCTTGTGTTAGGACTGGCGATACCCCATGTTCCCTTTGTGCTACGCAGTCACCATGGTTTCCATGTTTAAGAGAGATCTGACACTGTCATTCCCGATTCCTGAACCCACATGTCACTGTCACTGCCCTGTTTTGATCTTTGAAGCACCTCTTTCTAAGCCAGCCTTCTGACTCCTTGCTTTTACAGGAAGGAGACCTGGTGCCTGCATCAGATATTGTTAAACTGAAGAGAAACACAAATCACGAAGTGACAGATGTGCCTTGTGACATAAGCATGCTGTTGCCTCCGAAAGTCTAACATCGACAGTTTGAAGAGGACAACCCCGTTGCTGTGGCTGACAGGCAGGGCACACACAGGAAAGCAGCTGGACAAAGGCTTGGATCTGTTTGGAATTAGGAGAGCAGAAATACAGTACAATGATTGCACTGTGATTAAATCACGGAAAACAATTTATCAGCTCAATAACTTGTCACACCATATGTCACGTAAATGAAACAGTAAAACAGATTTGCTCTATAACACAGTCTGATGAAATGCAAACCAGATCTGATTATCCTTTTTAAGAAACCTCTTGCTTTTATTACCTCTGTGGAATAAATTTCCTAGTTGTAGTAGTCATTCATCAAGAATTCACTTCCTTCCTTTAGGCCAGTATGTATTTGCTCTTTCATTTTCTGAAATTTTATTCTAGAGGAGTGAACTTGGATACTATACCTTACAAGGCTACAATCTTTGCATTCATCTTAAGAACCAGTAAGACTTGAATTGATTCCCACTAATAATAGATGCTACTCATTGAGGACATACAATGTGCTAACCTATATTGTATGGGTAGTCATATTTATAGTCATATACTTCATAGGAAGTATAGTGGGTAGCTTGTATTTTGTTTTATTTTTTTAATAGATTTTTAAGTAGGTAGATTTTAAAATCTCTCTTTGTGTATGGAAAAAAAATCCCTGAGAGAAATGAATAATGTACTCAGGCCACACAAAATCTAAAAGAAAGACCAAGAATTTAAACTTAAAATTTCTTACTCTAAAAATTAGTTTTTTGCATTTACTCTTAATTTGGATCCAATTCAATTAGACTTTTTCTGACATGCCATTTTCCCAACACTATGGGAAATTTGGAATAGGTAGCAGGTCAAGTTGGTAGAATAAATACATAGGGTCTAGAATAGATAAACAGCATAAACTGAAGTTTAATTCCTAAGCCACTATATCAAACCAATAAAATGTAACAGGCAAGCCCTATAGAAAACTTTAGAAGTCAATATAGAGTAGACAAAGAAGCTATAAATAAAAGAATAGCCTGTGCCTTTATGTGATCATTGGAAAATGGGTTTTCAGCTTACCATAGGTAACATTCATTTTGATACTTACAGAATGAGAAATGAGTAGAAAAATATCAAATCTTTAATCATTTGGTGATAAATACACATGCGTGGCCATTGGGCTACTAGTCTACTGTCAAGGTGCTGCATGGGGTGAATCATGGCATCTTTTGAGTTGACCCCATCCTATCTTGGTGCATAGTGCCATTGGTGTGTTGTTGGGATCTTCTTTCCCTTGCTTGTTTCACTCCAGGTCTTCATCTAAGTCATCCTGGTCTTTTCAGTGTGATTCTATAAGTAGAGTTCAGTTACGGCTTTTGTTTACTCAGGTCCAATGTCCTCTCCTCCTGAGGATCCGTGCAACCATCCTCTGCAGCCTTTCCGTCAGAGTTTCTGGATACCTGTGTGCTCAGTTACTTTATTGAACCTGCAGACTTGATGTAATCTGTGGTTCTGTGTAACACAAAGTTTCGCTCTATGCTCCAGCATTTCCTTGAAAAGGACTGAAAGGGAGATCCTGAATGAGTCATTCTCCCATTCCTTCCAACATAGTCATCTTTTCTGAGGTTGGATACATAAATCCTTAAACACATACACATGCATGTATATGCATGCGTGGACACACATACCACATCACATACTGTAAGTTCTTGAATGGTCATCTATAAATTTAATTTTCATTTTCTACTAGGTACCAAATCCTAAATGTGAGCTCAAATTTTAATTTGTTTCTGTCCTTCCTGTCCTACATAAAGTAGTATTTTTTTTTGTGTCTTATAAGTAGGCAAAATATTTGTTGAATGGGAGAATTGACTGTATTATTTTTAATTCCTAGAAATTAGGCTGATTAGTATAACCACATAATTAACAGGTTTACTTTAAAATAATTAATCACTGACAATATTAGAAGAGGGACTCAAAAGTTACTGAGGAAGTAGTTATAATCAAATAATTGTTCACAAATATATTTTATGCATTTACTATGTGTGCACAAAAAGAATTAAGATGCCATACTATCAAGAAGGCCATAATCTTTAGAGGACAATTGGCATATGCACAGATATTTATTTGTTCATGTAATGAGGGCAATACAGATGAGTTCAACACCAGAATTGCAGAAAGTACAATTATGTAGTACTCTGTAATTCCACATACACAGCTCAGAAGACCATGCCAGTAAAATAACTGCCATCTCTCAGAGGCTGTACCCTCTGTGAGGTCAGTGGCTCTGCTGTGCTTTCCACAGCTTCACAAATAACTAGCAGAAATCTGGCTAAGTGACACCAAGCAATCTCCTGAGTAAATAGATGGATGGATGGATGGATGCTGCTGCTATGGCTAATTCTGCCAATAGTTCTTGGAAGAGGTCAAGAAAGCACAGAATTTTACTTAAAGGAGAATGGACCCTGATGCCAGACAGATCTGATTTTGACTTCCAGCTGTACCTCTTATGGAGCAGACCAAGTTTCTAACCCTGAGCTTCACATCTGAGAAACAGAAATGACCTTACTATTTAACTCATAGTTGTATTATGAGGTTCAAGATAGAAAAAAAAGATAGAAACAAGCAAACATAAACAGTAGAGAGTTGGCATAGAACATCTGCACAGAAGTTACTGGCTAGGTACCATTTTATCATCTACTATATTCTTTAGTTCATCTTTTACTACTAATAATGGAAGCAGAGGGGGAAAGGATAAATATTTCTTCCCACTGTGAATCTGATAATGTTTTACATTTGTGGACAAGAGGGTAAAAGGAGTCTCCAGGTTTGCCCTTGAGATGAATGGTAATCCTCACAGACTAGTCATTTTGACAGTAGAAAATTCTGGAAATTCAAAGGATGCAATGTCTTTATTTGAAATTTTTGTATGAGAAGTTTCTGGTGATGAATCTTAAAAGAAGGTCTCATTAATTTGTTTGAAATACTTGTTTTGAAGAGGAAGCTGATGCTCACTTCATACTGGAAATACAAAGCATAACATATATTATGAAATAAAATATTAGACAATAGGAATATCATTTTTCTCAATTGTTTTCCTTTCAGGGGTTCATCTCAGGACGTGATACTAGGTAACGCAATGAGTCCAATACAAGCTTGATCATTCTGCTGATATTTAGAGTTGAAATGGAAACTCAAGTATCTAACAGTGACACTCATGTTACTGCATTAAGATTCAATGGAATACAGTGGTAGATTAAATGTGGTACAGAGAATATCAGGGATCTGAACTAGTACTTATAACATTGGTGATTAACTTTAAAATTGAACACACATTAAACACACATAAGAGTATATGAATTAATGTTTATGCATTTATATATATATATATATATATATATGCACAGAAATGACAAAGTATATACTCAAGTGTTAGCCATAGTTCACTAAGGATAAAACTATTTTAATTTATTTTCCAGTGGATTGATATTAATTATACATTGTTGCAAACAAAGCATGACATAGAATTACTATAAAAATTAAGGTTAAGAATTAAGGGCACGATTTAGGTGATTTTAAAGTAATTTTTTCAAAATTATCAATTTTAAAGGTTTAACTGAATAAAAAATTAGCACACAATCTGATAACCAACACATTTGTAATCAGTTGAACCATCATGCCTACGAATTTGTAAGGACATAGTGAAGTTTATTATTTAATTTTTGAATTTTAAATGGTAACTAGGCAACTGGTCTTTTTTTGTTTAGAGCAGCAAGACTAACTGCTACTTAACCTTCCATCTTATTCTTTATATATCTCTTTTTAAAGAAAAGGTATAATTGCTATATTAAAGTATACTTATCAGACACCTGTGTGAGACAGAGCAATGCTCCTAATAGAACATCCATGTTCTAATTTCTGAAATTACTACATGTCTTACTTTATTAAGTTTGTTGATACAATTAAGGCTTCTAGTTAGCTGACCTTAAAAACTGAGATATTTTTCTTGACTGTCTTGGCAAGACAGTGTCATCCTAAATGAGCTTTACACCTTGCACAGCCTTGATGCAGGGGGAGGGGCTTGGACCTGCCTCAACTGAATGTACCAGGCTCTGCTGACTCCCCACGGGAGGACTTACTTTTTCAAAGGAATTAATGAGGGGTGCATTGGGGGGAAAGCTGGTGGGGGTGGGAAGAAGGAAGAGAGGGGGATCTGTGATTGGTATGTAAAATGAGTAAAAAAATTTCTTAATAAAAAATTAAAAATAAAAGCAGAAGAGAGAAACAGAAGAGTAGGGGTGATGTAGTGAGGAGGCCCAGGTGGTTGGATGAATTTCCTGCATAGTCTCAGGCATTTGAATGCTTGGTCCTTAGTTGGTGGCTGTTTGGGGAGGTCTAAGAGATACAGTTTTACTGGAGGCAATATGTCACTGGGGGTGGGCTTTGATGTTTCAAAATCTCACACTGTTTCCAGTTTCTGTGTCTCTGTCTTTCTCTTTGCTTTGCACTTGTAGTTCAAAATGTGAGCTCTTAGTTCACTGCTCCTGATGCCATGCTGCTGCCTACTGCCATAGCATTCCCATCCCCATGGACTCTGACCGTCCGGGACAGTAAGCAGCAATAAACCCTTTCTTCTCTAAGTTGCCTTGGTCTTGCTGTTTTAACAGAGCAGCTAATACAAGGACTTGGTCATTCTTGGTTGGATTTGAAGATGGAAAAAGGGATAATGCATTTAAAAATGGTTTAATAAGCCTTTAAAGGTTGAGAAAGGCAAGGAAACGGATTTTTCCCCACTAGAATATCCAAAAAGAAGACCATATTCACCTTTATTTTAGCACAGTGAGACTAATGTCAACTTTTGACATGCAAAACTGCAACAAAACACATTTGACTTAATAAGTTTTATGAACAGTAGAGGTCATTGCCTTCGGTTGCATTCCAGAATTTGAAAGTGACACACTATTGCTGAAGCTACCACACACTTAAGACATGAGACAGAGGAATTTAGCTGGAACTGACCCGGAAGCCTGTGTAGGACAGGTTCCTGCAGTATCAGATGATGCTATGTAACCTGCTAAGGGAGAGGAACATTTGGCAGTCCTGCCCAGCTGTAAAGCTATGAACCACAACAATGACTGGACTGGCAAGATACATTGTTAGAGCAGAAACACTTTTATCTTAAAAGTAACCAACAGTCGTCTTATTGGACTGAAGGTCTGCTCAATAGGAGGGAACTCATGCCTGCTTCTGTAAACCAGCTAACTACGGAGGGCTCGCGAGATCATAGCCACTAAAAGAGAACCCACAATGTTCATTTTCCTTAACCTAATATAATTTCAAAACTATATTCTAAATATTTATCCTTATGCCAACAGATCAATATAGCTCTTACCCTACAGCAAAGGCGCTTCCTTTTGCAATGGAGAAGACGACTACAGAGATCCACAACTGGTCAAAATGCAGAGTAAGTGATTGTGGGATGTCAACGCCAGTTGATATACCTGCAGTGCAAACCAAGGCCTAGGGAAAACTGGGGAAGAAGGAACAAAAGGAATATAAGGGTCAGAGCCTCAGGATGCGGGTAGACCGTGTTCCTTAGATGTGACAGGGAAAATGCACCCATAAAATCTCAACAATATGGTTGCCTGAACAAGATCAGCGTAATGACCATGCCAGTTGACATGTCAATATGGACAGGGGAGATTCCACATAGTTCTACCCTTAGAGGAAGAGCTATAGGTAATCAATGGCTATAAAGAATGGAGAATTGATTTCTTTTTCTATAAATATTTTTATTTTATAATTAATTTAATTTTACATATCAGCCACAGATTCCCCTGTCTCTTCACACACAATGCTCGTCTGGCCATCTCCACCTTAGAAAATGTCACTTCTGCTCTTCCAGCTGTTGAAACCTCAATTTTGAGTGACTCTACCCTCTAGATTCTGTCAGAGGCACTTCTCAGAATTTCCATTCTGTCACGGGGATGACAGCCAGCATTTCCTCAAGGATTCTGATGCCAGCTCTACTTTCCTTGTGTCTAGCCTGACAGACCCATAAAGTCCTCATGGAGCAGTCATGTGCTGTCTTTGAATATGTCTTCCATTTTATGCCACATTTTCATGAAATAAAGTTGTTCTTATCATGACCTATGAAGTTTCCACATGACTCGGTCTCCAGGAGCCTCCTAGTGACATTCCTCACCACGTCCCTTGGTGCCACACTGGCTCTTTTGTCCTCTGCTGTTTCTTACATTCTCCCAGCACGATCCTGCTGAACATCCCCAATGCTGTTGTGGTCTCCCAGGATATCTACACATGTGCTGGCTCCATCCTCCGCCTCAGGGTTTGCCAGCACTGCCTGTGGACGTCTATGTGCTCAGCACTGTGTGTCTCTGTTCCACTTCCCTTTTCTCACAGCACATGCACCACCTGTTTATTTGACTTCTCTGTCTTACCCCATTTGAACATTGTTGCTCTGACAGCAGATGCCTGATCTAGTTTTGTGATGGTTCACTAATACCAGTTTCCTTAGGTGAGTGACATGAAGTGCTATTTCAGTAGTTCCAGTTAGCTTCAAATTCCTCATCCTCCTGTCTCAGTCTCTTTAGGGCTAACACTACAAAGTTAGTCCCCAAGTTCAGGCCAGTCAATATTTTTGACAGTAAGAAGAATTAATTTTTAAATTTTATCACATGACTTACTCTCTGTTTTACTGTTTTATAAAACAAAAAGCAATTAAATCTGACACTAAATGATCTTCATTTGCAAAGGAAATCCCAGAAATCATCAAAGAAACTGGAAAGGTAAAAAAAAAAAAATCAAGCATGAGAGAAGCCCTGTGGTTTAAATTATGTCAGTGTATAGTTGCTGGGACCAGACCGTCTGGAGTCAAATCTTATCAAATTCTGCCACTTACAACCTGTGTTATCTTTGGCAAATCTCCTAACTTCTCTGTGCCTCCATTTTTCATTTATGAAATAGGAGCAGAAATAGTCCTTGTCTCATAGGATTGTGAGAATAGAAGGAACTAGAATTTGGTAATTTTTGAATAATATTTCATCATTCTATATAAACATTTATAAATAAACCAAGCTTCTTTTCTTACTTATATATCTATTTTTTCCAGAGCAAAAATGAAAAAACCCTTTCTAATGCTTTTAATGGAGTATAATATTGAAATTTAGCTTGACAAAGATAGATGCTAAATATCAGACCACAAGGCAATTGCACTTTTGAATGTAAATACAAACTGAATAAATAGAATATTAAGAAATAGTCTAACAGTGGTTTTTAGAATATGTCACAGAGTGATTCAAACCTAGAAAGTAAAGATGACTCATTGACATGAGATTACTTGCTTGGGAGAGGAAAACAACCTTTGCTGACATTGTGTAGACATTTTCCAAAGGTTAAATTTTTGTTCTTACTAATGGAGAACACTTAAGTGCTCCTAATCATCTTTCCTTTTAAGTCTTCCCACACATACCCTTGCCTGGACAGTGATAAAGGAAATAGTCTACCAGTTAGGAATATTGATTTAATGTGATAAAATTATATGTCTGTGCTATATTAACAAGCAACATTCAACTATTAGAAGAAATTTTTAAATAAACCGAACAGTTTTATTACATTTTCAGATGGAAACCATCTAAACAAAGTTTACTTTTAGAAGCTTTATTTAAACTTAACATACCATGTGACAGATTTTGTTCTGGCATTTTGGTATATGCTTTGTTCTTACTAGTCTCCTCTGGACCCTTTCCACCTGTCCCCAAGACTTTCCTGATGTTGACTTCCTCTCTCTTAACATCCTCTTCCACTTTTAGGTCACATGCATTCTATTATTCTCTGCCCTTTTCTTCCATCCTGATGCCTCCCTTCAGACCTCTTCTTTCTCTCTTGTGCTTCCTTTTATAGTCTCAAGACCTCCTCTCAAAAGACATCCTCACACCCCCACTGCTGCCTTCGTAAACACCAACCCAAGGATTGGAGAAGTACCACATCTAAACATGATACAGTCTTGCTCACAGGCACAAGAGCAAGAGACCAATAGTGACCAAGGCAAGGGCAAGCAGATAAACCTTTTATACCCCTCAGAGCCTTAAGAGTGATGCCCCAAATACCAGAGACGAAGTTTAAAGTGGCAGGCAGGGCTGAAGTGTCTCAAACAGAAAGCCAAGGTCTGAGTACAAATCCCCCTCAGAATGAAGGGCATGCCTACTCAACTTGTTTGAATTATTTAATGGCCATCACCCCACCTGCAGAGATTACTAAACAAGACAGAGAAGGAGAAGCCAGATTCATCCCGCATTAGCCAGGGTTCTTTAGGGGACATAAACCAATATATTGAATACATATTAAAAGGGAATTTATTAGAATGGCTTACATGATATAGTCAGAGTTGTCCAACAATGGTGTCTCATACTGGAGAGGTGAGAGATTGTTAGTTGATCAGTCCATGATACTGGATACCTCAGCAGCTTCAATCTGTTGGTCCTGGATGATTCCCGGAGAGTGGGAGAGCTGCCCCTGTTTAGTCCACCCTGGAAGTGAGAAGAAACTGATTGTGATCTCAGTCAAGGGCTCATCAGTGGCAGCAACAAGGCAGATGAATTTACCAGTGAGGGTGAAGGCAAGCAACCACAAAACAATACTCAATCTGTTTTTCATGCCCTTCCATGCAGCTTGCTGTAGAAAGTGCTGCCCAGTTAGAGTGGATGTTTCGACTCCAGGTAAGGCACTCAGTACAACCCACCCCATTCCCCCAGACATGCACACAAACCATTCTGCTGTGGACAATCCTTCACTGAGGTTCCCTATCTAGGAGATTCTGCATCTTATCAATTGACAGTTGAACTAACAATCACACAAACGAATGAAGAAAAAACACTGACTGAAGTTATAATGTCTTCCATTTATTTTTATTTTTAGTTTTTATTTTATTCTTTTAATTTATACTTCTGTAGCTCATTTGTTTAGTTGTTTTGCTTTCAGGGTTTTTAATGACTCATTTCTCTTTCTTTCCACCTGTTCTGTGATATTTTCTCACTCCTCTAACCCATGCTCTTTGTCTCTCACTCATGTTTTATTCCCTCTTTTCCCCTTTTCTTACTTAGTTTATTATTATATTTATAATTAATTATTATAATCAATGAGCTTTAAAAACTTATGGACTGCATTTTTTTTCCAGTCGACACTCCAGCAATGCAGCCTCCAAGCCTTGTTGAAGACACAGGTGACTAGGAAAGTGTATTTTTCTCCAAGTCAAGCTCGTAGCTGCCTTCAAATCGTTTGCTTTGATACAGCACCAGCAGCATCCTCAGTAAGTGGAGGCAGGAAGACTCAGAACAGAAAACAAAGAAACACAAAGAACAGGGAAGGAGGAGCAAGTAAAAAGTAGAGGGAAAAATACGCACGTGCAAAGAACAACAGAGAAACGCACACACCATGCTCAAACAAGCCCATGGAACAGCTGTAGAAGCTCACAGCCCCTCAGTGCTAGAAACAAGCAAAATGAGACAACTGAGATGTCAGAAAAGGATTTTGACATCCTACATTTAAAAAGAATCAGTGACTACGTAGATGACACAAATAAATAAAGTAAGAGAATCAATTCAGAATCTACTCAGAGTGGAGGAAATGGTCAGCAATCTGGTAGAGAAATTCAAAAAAGAAATATCAAACATGAATTCAGCAAGGAAACTGAGATTGAAGAAGGGAAAAAATGCTGAAAGTAAACGATTAAATGAATCAGGAAAAGGGGAAAAAGGAAAGCATTGCTAAGAAATAAGCAAACAAGTCAAAACAGAGTAACAAATTTCAAGAATGGAGGACAATAATACACTCAGACATAGGTGAGAACAAAAATTGATGTGCATGGTTAAAGTGTATAAAAACTCCGGAATACTTTCAAGAGACCAAGCCCAAGAGTATCTGGGGTTGAAGGAATAAAATAAAACCCAAATGCATAAATAATCTACTCCACAAAATAAGGACGAAAATGTCCCCAAATCCAGAGAAATGAATGAACAGCTAAGCATCTAAGAACCCTAACCCTGAACACAACAGGAGAATAATTACACAGCCACATATTACAGACAAAATGCCAAAAGTTCAAAAGAAATAAACTATATTAAAAGCTGGAAGGGAAAAACGTGCATTACTTAAGGTAAACATATCAAAGTAACAGCAGGTTTCTCATCAGCACCCCCTTAAGCCAGGAAAGCAAGAGATGCTGCTGATCCTGGGATGGGGTCTCTAGTATCTGCCAAGTAGATGTTTCTTCTCCTGGACCCAGGAGTTGGAAGCATAGTGAGGAAGATTGACTAGGGATGGCTACACCATGGGTAGAGAGATCAGCCTGAGCTGTGGAAATGAGTTGGCAGTGTGATGATGCAAATCATAGGTTTATTAACCTGTTCTTCAGCTCTCTCTCTCTCTCTTTTTTTTTTTGTTTTGTTTTGTTTTTTGTTTTTTTGAGACATGGTTTCTCTGTGTAGCTTTGAGCCTTTCCTGGAACTCGCTTTGGAGACCAGGCTGGCCTTGAACTCACAGAGATCCTCCTGGCTCTGCCTCCCGAATGCTGGGATTAAAGGCGTGCGCCACCACCGCCCGGCTCAGCTCCCTCTCTTATAGGAACATACTCTATTGATTTTTATCCTGATTCCTCAGTTTTACCAGGTTGCTTCTAATTTTCTATCTTAACTGAAAAAACTTTCTAAGTTTTTAATGTTCAACTCAAAGACAAAATTTCCTTTAAATCTACATAAAAATTACCATTGTTATGAAGGAAAATACGAGGTAATTTTCATTCAAATTATATTAAGATGGTTACAATAAGACTTGTCAACAGGCAAGATCACAATTAAATTGTTACTAGAAACTTTGGGAAGCCCCATATAAGGTCTCATATTTTACTGGGAAAATTGCAATTCCCTCTTGTGTTTTTAGTCTTGTTAATAAAATAATTTAAAAACAGACCCACAAGAAAGCAAGTAGGATGTTTTTATTAGCATTTAAGGGAAAAACAACAGGACAGGCAAGCTGTAAATGTTGGAAGAGAGAGAGAGCCCCCACGTTCCCTCCCCTTGTAAGCAGCCTATGGTGAAAGATGAGAGAGGGGCTTGAGAGAAAGAGTGAGGAAGCCTGAAGTGTTAAGGAAAAGCATGCTCAGGTAAGAGATAGAAAGGAGGAAAAGCAAAAGAGAAACTTAGGCTTTTCTAAGTTAGGACTCAGAAAAATGGGCACACTTCATAGGGCTACACGATGGAAACTCTGCAAATAACTGTACTGAGGCAGGGCTTCTGGGAAGGAGAAGTACATTATCTCATTAAGGGGATAGTTATTCCTCCCATTTCCTTAGCAAGGCAACCTTCCTGAGGAGTGGTCTCTTGGCCAGGTGATTGACAGACCCAACTGGATTAACTCAAAAGGGAGGAAACAACAGTATGAAATGTTATAATCTTTGAATTAGATCCAGTTGTCATGGCTCCTCAGAACCAGAGGTGAATTTCCATTATGGAATAATCCACCCTCAATGGCCTTTCATGTTCCTAAAACAAGCAAACAAATAGCAACAAATACCCTGTCTTGTTTCAATATTTGTGTGTGTGATATGTGGAATACGTGCACATTTGTTTGTACATGTGGGGGTGCATTTGCCCAAGTGCATGTATATGCTGAGGCCAGTAAAGGAAGTGGGGTGTCCTGCTTTAGCATACTTCCCCTTATTCCCTTGAGACAGAGTTGGTGGCCAGCAAGCTCCAGTGATCCTCTGTCTCTGAAAAAGCCCTGGTAGGACTGGAGTGATAGGCACACACACAACCGTGCTCAATTTTATGCAGGTTTTGAGGATTTGAACTCAAGTCTTCATGATTGCACAACAAGGACTTTTACGCATTGAGCCTTTTCCTAAGCCCTTTTAATGCTATATTTTTGTGTTATATTCATTATTATTCACTGTATTAGCAATTAAAGTAGGAATACCAAAAAAATTATTGATATTCAAAGAAAGCAATCATGAACAGAGTTAGTATTAAAATAATTAACTTATTTTATTAAAAAAATGGGTTTCAGAGACACCCCCCTGCCCCCGCCCAGTGTTTAACTGACTGTGCTTTGAAAACTCCTGCTCCAAAGCAATTTGTACACCAATCTCACGACTGATAAATTAAAAAGCATGGCCAGTGCTTAGCATTTTCTCAGTGTTAGGGTCTGGCAACACTATCTCCATTCAGGCAGTGAAGCTAGAGAATTCCACTTAGGACTTCTGAGATACCAGCTTTCTCTGCTAACCAGAGGAGGTGTATTAGTTACTCATGTTGTTGTGACCAAATTTATGCCAAGGAGCAGACTGATGCAGACAGGTTATTTTTGCTCGCTATTTGAAGGAATGTAGTCCATCATGGGAGGAAGACAGAAGCAGAAATGGCTTAAGGCTGTGGATGCTGAGTCTCATGAAACTGTTTATATCCCCTTGGTGGTTAGGGAGTGGAAACTGAGTTTGTGAGTGACTGTAACCCTGAAAGCTCGCCCCCAGCAACCCACTTTCTCCAGCTAGGCCTCACTTCCTATAGGCTCCATAATCTACCAAAGCAGTGCCTCCAGCTGGGACCAGCTATTCCAGCTACTCCAACACTTGAGCCTAGAGGAGACACTTTAGCATATAGACCACATCAGGAGGCAGCACTTCCTTTCCCTTTCATGAAGGCAAGAGGCAGTGGTGTGCCAGGGACTGTTGCAGCTTTTTCCTGTTTCTCAGAGTATGTATTCCTGGCACTCCTCTCATCCTCCAGGTTATGTGGTAATAGGCAGAGGCTCCAGGAGTGTAGACAGAAGACCAAAAATTGCAATAGCTATTTGTCCGTGTAAGGAAAGCAAATGGAATGCTTGTCAAAACCATCAAAGAGGATAGACATCCTAGAGTCCAGAGCCCAGGCCATAAATGATTCTGAAGAAGCCACAGGTCTAGGCAAGGAGTGGATTCCTATGGCATCCCACTCCATCATTGTTGACTCAAAGTCAGTTTTATTTGAAAATTTAGTCTTTTCAGATGAGAGAACCGTCACTGATAAAGTTCTATCAATTCATGTGATAAGACACAGCACTGTGGTATAAATTCTCCCAGCTTTCCCCCTTGATCATATAACATGTACTTTAACTTATGTATACATTTTTTAGAATAGTTTTAGGGTTGGAGTCTTTAAAAGAATGAAGTTATATGACATACATATATAATAACTTACAGAATTCATTTTAATAGCTTTCCAATATTTTGTGATATGAATATGCTACCATTTGCCCCTATTTTTGGTCATAGAAGTTGCTTCTAGGTTTTAGCATAATTAATAAGGCAGGAATCATTTTTATACAGAATTTTCTTAAAAGATTTGATATTATAATGTAATCACAGCATTCCCCCCTCCAAATCCTCTCTTATACCCTTCCTTGTACGTTTTTTCATTGTTCCTGCATGTATAATATGTATATACATATATTCCTAAATATAGCTTGTTCAGTCTGTATAATGTTACTTGTATATACGTTTTCAGGGCTGCCCATTTGGTATTGGATAACCAATTGTTGTGCTCTTTCCTGGGAAAGACTATTTCTCCAGCTCCTAACATGTCTTAGTTGACTGCAGTTCTGTGGAGAGTTGAGACCTTGTGGGCTTCCCCCATCCACCTTGGCTTCTCCATTGTTGCTGTCCTTGTTCAACTCAGGTTTGGCAGTCATGTTGGTGAGACTTTATGGGTGCAGCTTCTGGCATTACTAGGAGACACAATTGTGGTGATATTTTGTTTGTGCTCTAATAAAGCTTGCCAGGAGATCAGAGGTCAGAGCTAGCCACTAGTTAACCATAGAGGCCAGACACTGGTGGCATACACCTTTAATCCCAGCACTTGGGATCTCATGCCTTTGATCCTAGTACTTGGGAGACACACGCCTTTAATCCCAGCATTATGGAGGAGGAAACAGGAAGTGATATGGCTGGACAGAGAGAAGATTATAAGGCTGGCAGAGACAGGAGCTCGGCCTCCTTTCAGGCTGAGGAGTTGGTGATGTGAGAAGTGGCTGTGGCTTGCTCCTTTGTCTCTCTAATCTTTCATCATTTACCTCTATATCTGCCTCCAGGTTTTTATTAAGACCAATTAGAATTCATGCTACACACAATGTCACAGCGAACTCTCTGACCCTCTGGCTATTACAGTCTTTCCACCTCTTACAATGTTCCCTGAGCCTTGGATGTGGGAGTGTTTTATAGATATATCCACTGGGACTGGGCTCCACAACTCTGCATTTTGATTGGTTGTAATTTTCTGTGGTGGTTTCCATCTGTTGCAAAGAGAAGTTTCACTGGTGAGGGGTGAAGATACTTATCTGTGGCTATAAAGACAAATGTGTAGATTGTTTATCGAGATTATAATGGTTTAGTAAATTAGTAGTTGTAGATTCTCCTCCAAGATCAATGATTTCACTAGCACTGAGTAGTCAGCTAGGTTTCCAGTACCAGGTATGGTATCCCTCTTGTTGAGTGGATCTTAAGTCCAATTAGGGAGTTGGTTACAGCCAAGGTATGCATGCCACTGCTGCACCCTTAGGGTTATTGTGTCGTGCTGGTAGTTGATGGAATTCATAGTCCATAGCTAAGTAGGACCGTTGGTTACCTCCCTCCTTTAGAAACTTGCATGGTGCCTTCTGATACCATGAAAGTCAGTCCTCATGGAGGAGGGATTTACGTCAGTCTCAGATCAGGGGTTTCTGGAACCTGTCTCTGAAATGAATGGTGTGTTGCTAGAGTTTTCCTGCCTGGCCCACGGTCAGGGCAAATCTCTCTCAGGCTGGAGAATTTCTCTCCAGCTCCCGCCACCAAGTCCCGCCAGTCCCAGAGCCCACTTATAAAATAAACACACAGACTCTTACATTATTTAAACTGCTTGGCCATTAGCTCAGGCCTGTTATTGTCTAGTTCTTACTCTTATATTTAGCCCATTTCTATTAATCTTTACTTTGCCACATGGCACATGGCTTACTGGTACCTTACATCTTCCTTGTCCTGATGGCGGCTGGCAGTGTCTCTCTCTCAGCCTCCCACTTCCCCGAATTCTTTTCCTTGTCCCGCCTATACTTCCTGCCTAGCCAATGGCCAATCAGTGATTTATTTACTGACCAATCAGCAACACACTTGACATACAGACCATCCCACAGCACTTCCCCTTTTCTTTTCTTAAAAAGGAAGGTTTTAACTTTAACATAGTAAAATTACATATAACAAAACAATTATCAAGCAAGAATTACAGTTACAATATTAAAGAAGAGATCCTATCTATCTTATATTTGTAAGTTTAAGGTTTTATATCTAACTTATCTTTTATTATAACTAAGGAAAATTGTAAGTATCTAGTCTTTAACCACATCAAAGACCTCAGAAGGATATAATACTACCTGAGAAATGGAGAAGGATGTAAGCAACTTTTAGGAGTCTTGTAGGGTAGACAGAGACAGCTGGCAGCCTGGACAGTCATTCAAAGTTCTCTTGTAAAGTTGGGGCATCTGTCTTCATCCCACAGGCCTAGAGTCTCTTATTCACTTTTCTCTGTGTCCTGTAGAATGTCTGGCAGTTTTCTCTGCAACGCAGGAACCTGAAGGACCATTTTGTCAAGCAAAGTTCAGTGTTCACCTTTGTATGGGTCCTGCATGTCCAGTTGATCAGGCAGTCCAGGCAAGAACAGTTTCTTGCCCAAATGGCTGAGGGAGAGACACTGCCAGCCGCCATCAGGACAAGGAAGATGTAAGGTACCAGTAAGCCATGAGCCATGTGGCAAAGTAAAGATTAATAGAAATGGGCTAAATATAAGAGTAAGAACTAGACAATAACAGGCCTGAGCTAATGGCCAAGCAGTTTAAATAATGTAAGAGTCTGTGTGTTTATTTTATAAGTGGGCTCTGGGACTGGCGGGACTTGGTGGCGGGAGCTGGAGAGAAATTCTCCAGCCTGAGAGAGATTTGCCCTGACCGTGGGCCAGGCAGGAAAATTCTCAAGCAACAAATGGCGTCCAATGTGGTGGCAAGAGTTTCCACCTAAAAACTTAGAAAAAAGATTCTAAAACGGAACTAAAAACAGCTTCCTAATTGTCTCTCTCAAATAAGCGGCAGCTGCCGGTTTGAGCTACTGGCGGGTTCCTAGCGTGCGCTCTCGACCTGCAGTATGGTGGGAATGAGGCCTCTGCAAGTAGCACATTAAACTGTGTGGTGGATTTAGCCTTTGCTAGTACAAAACAAAAAAAGAGGTTTCTGGGCTACACGCTACTTTGGTAAAAGTGTAGACCCACTATTTCTGAGAGTTATGGCTCCCAGAGCTGGCGGAAAGCGGACCACCGCCATGTTGGGAAGCTGAAGTGGGCGGAGCCAGCAGCCACAGCGCCAGCGCCGTTTCAGGCTTAGAAGGCTGCAGTTTAAAGCAATAGGCTCAAGCTAATATAAAAAAATAAGCCACGTAAAGATGGCTACCACACAGAGAATTTGGATTATGTTCTCTTTGATATTTGTAACTGAAGAAAAACATTTGATTACAAAAGCTGTTGAGTTATGCCAAAATGTATATTTTAAAGGTACCTTGACTTCAAAATTTGGATATAAGGATATGTTGCTTTGGAAAAGAGTCTCTGCTCTTGTTTCCACAGAAAGCCAGAGACTATGGATTTGTTCCAGATTAAGATACATCAGGTTTGACCAGCCAAGACCCCCTGAAAGGTCTCCAATGACACCATGGCCCAGATGATTCAACATCCAGAATGGTTTCAAGTCAACTGGCTCAGACGATACAGCCTCACGGACTACTCCATGATCCTAAAATTTTCTTTCTGTCTCCAGAAGATACAGCGCCCCCCTCCAGCAGGAAGTAGTAAGAGAAGCTACGCCCAAATTCCCAAATATACCAAGCTGGCTTTAGAGATGGAATTGGCTCACTCCCCCTCTAAACCCAGACATATTGCTCAAAAAAAAAAAAAATGGTTAAGAGATTCTTGTGTCCCAAATCAGAAGAGCCCTCTGGTGTGGGACAGACAAAAACCAATATTTTTATTTAAAGCAGGTTGATTATAAATACAATCTCTTTCTAAAGAAAAAAAGGGGATAGTTTAGATATGATAGGATGAAAGGGTAGATTAATGAACCTACTTTTAAAGAGTAACAACTTGTTTAAAATGTTTTACATCGCTATAGATTTTAGTTTATTGATACAAGTTTAAACTTAATTTTGTTATACTATATATATATTTCTATTCTTGTTTGAGGTATTATGTTTATGTAACTCATTTAAAATTGTAATGGATAATTAAAAAATAGATTAATAGTTAGTCATCTATGATAATATTTGTAGCCATGTTAGTTAAGTCTTCTAGATATACATAGATATATTTCAGATAGATAGGTAGTCTTCAAACACTTCAAAGACCTACAGAATATGGCATTTAAAATGTTTTAAAAGTTTAGACTTTTTGGACAGTGAGACATGTCTGCTCCTGACAGCACCGATTTACTTCAGAGAGGAGGATGGGCATCGAAGACACTCCATATGGAGTTTATCTTCACCTTGACAAAAATAGCCATTTGGGCAAGAAACTGTTCTTGCCTGGACTGCCTGATCAACTGGACATGCAGGACCCATAGAAAGGTGACCACTGAACTTTGCTTGACAAAATGGTCCTTCAGGTTCCTGCTTTGCAGAGAAAACTGCCAGACATTCTACAAGACACAGAAAAAAGTGAATAAGAGACTCTAGGCCTGTGGGCTGAAGACAGATGCCCCAACTTTACAAGAGAACTTTGAATGACTGTCCAGGCTCAGCTGTCTCTGTCTACCCTACAAGACTCCTAAAAGTTGCTTATATCCTTGTCCATTTCTCAGGTAGTAGTATATCCTTCTGAGGTCTTTGATATGGTTAAAGACTAGATACTTACAATTTTCCTTAGTTATGATAAAAGATAAGTTAGATATAAAACCTTAAACTCACAAATATAAGATAGATAGGATCTCTTCTTTAATATTGTAACTGTAATTCTTGCTTGATAATTGTTTTGTTATATGTAATTTTACTATGTTAAAGTTAAAACCTTCCTTTTTAAGAAAAGAAAAGGGGAAGTGCTGTGGGATGGTCTGTATGTCAAGTGTGTTGCTGATTGGTCAGTAAATAAATCACTGATTGGCCATTGGCTAGGCAGGAAGTATAGGCGGGACAAGGAAAAGAATTCTGGGAAGTGGAAGGCGGAGAGGGAGACACTGCCAGCCGCCATCAGGACAAGGAAGATGTAAGGTACCAGTAAGCCATGTGCCATGTGGCAAAGTAAAGATTAATAGAAATGGGCTAAATATAAGAGTAAGAACTAGACAATAACAGGCCTGAGCTAATGGCCAAGCAGTTTAAATAATGTAAGAGTCTGTATGTTTATTTTATAAATGGGCTCTGGGACTGGCGGGACTTGGTGGCGGGAGCTGGAGAGAAATTCTCCAGCCTGAGAGAGATTTGCCCTGACCGTGGGCCAGGCAGGAAAACTCCAGCAACAATGGTGTCTTCAGTAATAGGGACTTATTTTCCACCTCTGGGGTAAACATGGGCAACAGCAGTAGGCTTTGGGAATCTCTTGGGCAGCCCTGGCCAACAACTCAAAAGGCTTCTCATGTCTGGTGTTGGGGTTTATTGTTAGGTGGTCTTTGGCTCTTGGAGGGAGCATCATTAGACCCAGAAGAGAAAAGTTCATTATAATTATATATGTATATTCACATATAGAATTACATATATTATATGGTTATTTGGGTAAATAGTTAATGATATGATTCCTTATGGCTTTTCAGACATCTTTATTGTTAATTTATCTTCCTCCCTCCCTTTTCTTGTACAGAATTCCTAGTCTGTTGCTTTTATGCTGGTAGGACATATTTCCATAGCTTGAATTGCTTATCCATTATTCTTAAAAGTAATACATCATAGCCTCTCTGCTCGTAATAAAGTGAGTTATCTTAAAAAGTAATTCTTAAAAATAATTAAGGAAGTATTCAGATGAAGTAATTGAATAAAGAAAAAAAAAAAACCAACCCCAGACTTCCTGGAGAAGATTGAGAAAGTACTGAGTTCAGAAGTAAGGCTGTAGGAGAGCACATCATAATTTCTTTCACTAACAACTTTAGTCATCACCAAAGTACCCAATTTGCCCAACTGTTTCAAGAGGAGAATACGGATAGAGACTAGGCAGGTACTTAGAGCTTCCTTTTAGAAACATTTCCTCCCACTTTGATATGACTTTAGCAGCCGTGCCCAGTGCTCAGTGACTGCATACACTGAGCTCTTCCCTCATTCAGAAAAAGATCTTATTCAGGATGAGGTTAGATATTTTATTATTAACAAGAAAAGTGACTCTGTAAATTGGATTATAAGATTAAACTCTGGAAAACTTGACTTAAAAATACTTCATAGATCATTTAAGAAAATACAGGCCAATAGTGTCTTGTTTAGGGCAGAGAACAAATGAGATGGCTCTTCAAGGTTCTGATGGCAGCTGTGTAAATGACTCCAAATGAGTAGAAGGAGGTCATGAACTGAGCATGAGAATATTTTTCTACTATTACCCACATACAGTCTATGTACTGGAACTTACACTAATGTCTACTGCATGAAAGATAGCATACTATGTCCCCTTTTAGCACTATTGTTTCCTCTTCCATATAGCATAAGAGTCAGAGATAACATCTAGAAGAAAATAGTGATTGAAGTTATGCAAATTCCTTTGGATACTTACTTTCTACCAATGTCACAAGCCATTTGTCCAATCAGCACTTCATTCTCTACTCTTAAAGTTCAGATGGTTTAGTGTTTCATAATAGCTGATGTCGGAGGTATAAAAAAAACATCACAGGGGCATTTGTTAAAACTAACCCAAACAGGGGAGAAGAGCATTTTATGGTTAGATTATTTGTATACTTTCAATTGTTACCTTGAACATTTTTCTTAATTAATATGTTTACATTAGTATGAAGCAAACTTGGCTACACACACACACACACACACACACACACACACACACACACACACAAAATAGCAAATCCTTTCCTGCTACCATTTGTTTTTCCCAGGAACACAATCTTGACTTCTTTTCCAGAAACAGACAAGAATATTTATGTACACACATCATGACTCTTCCCACAAAGGTAGCCTGTGTACCAGTAAAGGATCATGATATTTCTTGCTTGACATTACATCCTGCGATTCATAAAACACAACTTCTTTTGGTCGGCTAATTGTATTCTATTAAAACATTCTTTTATTGTTAGTCACAAATTAAATTCTATGATTGTTCAAATTTATTTCTTAAGCTTCTAATGAGAAGTTGGAAGCAGGTAAGTCACGAGGCATGCAGACATGGCAGCACATTAAATAATAATGCTTCCCTCAAAACATCTCTGCCACCAACATCATCCTAGTGGGCATTTCCTCAGAAGTATATTTCTGTATTTCACTATCCGTTGTTATTATTTGGGGAAATGGAGCTTATTCTCTGGATTCCTACAACAAAAGAAAATTATGGGTGTTTTCTCTCTCTCCTGCAATCTTTGCCGATCCAGTTTCCACTAATTAAGCAGTCATTCTGGCCCTTGCACTTTGAAGTTTCACTCATTACCTGGCTTCTGTAAGTCAACAAAAGGCAACATCTGAAGCCCTCAGTGCTGGACCATCACTTTGGGGACTGCTAATTGAATGTAATTACTTCATTTTGTGCCAGAGTCCATACTTGTAACATTGCCTTGTAATAATTTAAACTGTCTGCGTACTGTAGGGGACTGTTTGACGCCAGTGTGGAGACGGTCAGGCAGCCACTTGGGCTGGGGAAGGAAAGTCAGAAGTGAGGAGACATTGTCATTTGGCTACCTACTCATTAGCTGCCCTCGATGGCTGTCTGTTGTTTTGAGTGGACAGGATGTGTAGTGACTGAATCTCGCCCCTAAAAATAACTGTGAAAACAGGCATTTGGGGTGTACAGTAATTGGTTGCTCAGTTGATCGCAGATATTTTTATAGAACTTGGGGAAAGACAAGATATTTTTAAACCATGACCTTGCTTGGCAACACCACATCCCCTGCCCCTTCTCCTAGGAAAGAAGGGGTGTAACGAGATGGATAACAAACAACAAAAGAAAAAAAAAACCCTCCAGAATCAGTCTCTCCTTCCTTGTCTTATTTGAGGAACTGGATGCAGCAGAAGAATAAAGCTGAGTTCGTTTGCTGTTTTCCTGATGTGACATTTTTGCCATTGCTTTGCTCACAACAGAAGTTATCACCGAAACTTTCATTACAGATGAGGAAAACCGGAAGCCTGAAGCAGCATGAGCTTCACGAAGCACTCCCAGCCACACGGGAAGCACAATGCACACCAGAATTTTGCCCCTACTTGACTATTAATCATATGGTAAATTTAACCCCACTGGCCCTAATGACAGGGCTTGTTTCTGACTGTTGGTGGACCTGGGAAATGAGAGCATCTTCCTCAAGTGTCAGGACCCCTCCCTTCATGTTAGTGGTGCCAGCAGGTCTCCACCCCTGGACCTTAGAGCTGACATTAGCCTTTCACTCTCAAATTACATTCAAGGTTAGAAAGAAGACGGTAATTCAGAGAGAAGGACGAAGTGTATGGCCGTGAGAAAAAGTGCTTTAAAAATGATTGAGAACATTGGATAAAACTAAGCGTGAGCTTTGATTTACCCCAAACAGTCTCTGATTTCCTCTTCACAATGTTTGTAAGAATAAGATGAATAATACCAAGGTAATCAGACATTTGTCCAGAATGCAGATTTGCCAGACAGTTTTTCTTTCCTTATTTTTAAGATTTGTGTTTTGTATAAATATTACAAAGAGCTGATAACAAATAAAACACACAGCGGAGCTTCTGAGAACAAGAGAACTAGCTTGATTCTTAGCTCAGACTCTTAGCTCAGACTCTACAGTGTGCCCCAGTTTGTGACTCCTCTGCAATTGTTTCTTCCTTAGCTATGTATTTCTGGCTTTATCTGATTCAGAAAATACTCCGTTCTGTTATGGAAGTGATAATTTCCTTGCCCATTTCCCCATACACTCATTCATACATCAGTGGTCTGTGTTTATTTATTAGTTTTTTTCACTCACAATACCTTCATGGCCTTTAATATATTATATTTTATTCTTATTTCACTAATTTTTCAGACTATCTCTTGAGTCTCACTTTGTAAAATGAAGATATAGAATATAACTTCCAACCATTGCCATAATCTTTTCTCTTTATTTTGTCTACTGGTATTGTAAATTTTCAGGTTTTTTTTTTTTTTTAATCTTTGTACTGCCTGGCAATGGGAAGTCCTGGTACGTGTCTTCTTACAAGAATGTTATACAAAGTTGGAGACCAGTTGTGAGTTTTATATTATTGCAGCTACATAAATACTTTAAGGTGGCTCAGATGATATATGTTAGTATCTTATTTTCACACTTACAGTTTCCTTGCTGCCATTTGGGGGCAGGTTGAAGGAGCTTCTTCATAGCACCAAAGCTAAATGGCTTCAACTTTGTGCTTTATCAACTGCATAAAAACTAAAATCATGTTTCCCTCGAGCTTCTTATTTGAAACGATGTCTTCTTCTTAAGTTTCTAACATTATTTAATTCTTGCAGTATTCTGCCCTCCATCCCATATTTGCTATCTGGTCAACCACTGCTGAGGCTTATCCGCTTTTGTCCTTATGGGATGGAGCCTTCCCTCAGAAGCTACAGCCTGCACCGAGAGATAAGCAGCCTTGCCAAGGTTTGTTAAACTGGACCTGCATCACATTCCCCGGCCTTGGATACTTGGCCTCTTGAATCAGATGAACCCTACTTTATGTTTTTAGTTTGTTGAAACATTCCAGTTAAGTTCTTGGGAAAATCCTCTGATGTATAAATTTACTCAGCCCTTTTTGGTGTGTTAGGAAAAAGGCTTTCACTTGGTCTGAATGTGAGTTTGTTACTAAAGAATCTAGGTTGAAATTATTTTTATCTCAAAACTTATACTGTTTATTCCATGTCTTCTAACAGCATATTAATTTAAGAGAAGGTTCTTCTTAAAATGCCTTTTCTTTGTTTATTTATTTATTTATTTATTTATTAAGATAGTCTTGTTGTGCTTCCCTGCTGACCCCAGGCTCCTAGGCTCAAATGATCCTCCTGCCTCAGACTCCCTTGTAGTGAGGGTTCCTGCCATGGGTCATTATATCTTCTGATTCTTCTTTTGCATTTGGGTTTTCCTCTCTGAATTCATTTTTCACTTAAGTGTTCTGAATTTCATTTTTGAGATCCCAAACAATCTCACTGTCATCTGAGGTGGGTCTGTGTGCCATGGTACGAAGTCTTAATTATCAAATGGTCAACCTTTGAAGAAGCAGAGCAGGAAAAGCATGATTAATAAAATCAAACCTCAACTGAAATTATACTTCCTTGGTGGCCATTTTTTCTGCAAAATATTTTAATGATTTAAAATTAAAATAACAATAATATGTGATAAAAAGTAAATATGTCTATAACTAATTCTGTATAGCTGAAGCTTTTTCCTGTGTCCCACTCACACCCAAATAAACACACAGAGGCTTATATCATTTACAAATGATATGGCCTAATGGCTCAGGCTACTCACTAGCTAGCTCTTATATCTTAAACTAACCCATTTCTATAAATCTATACTTTGCCACATGGCTTGTGGCTTACCAGTACTTTTACATCTTGCTTTTCCTGGCGGCGGCTAACAGCATCCTCTCTGCTCTCCTTTCTCTTCCTGTCTCTCTGTTTGGATTTCCCACTTGCCTCTAAGCTGCCTTGACATAGGCCAAACAGCTTTATTTATCAACCAATCAGAGCAACATATAGTCATAGCATGCAGAAAGAGATCCACAGCAATTCTGAAAAACAAAAAAACAAAAAATTATAAGCAAGTATGAAAAAAGAAACAATAGAGAAAACATTTAAAAAAATGGCAGCCAAGGCAGCTGGCTCAGTGGACAAAGAACACATAGTACAAGCCAGAGTTTAACTGATAAATACTTGCTAGTACAGTGGCAGCTATCTATAATCCCAGCACTCGAGAGGTAGCAACAGGAGATTCCGGGAACAAGCCACCTAGTATTCTAGTCAAATTAGTGAACTCAAGATTTGGTGAGTGACCTTACCTTAGTAAACACAGTGGAGAGCAATTTTGGCAAACATATAACACCAAATTTTGGCCTCCACATGAAAATATGTGCATGACAACCTGAACACTTGTATGCTTATACACATGTAAACTCATACCTTTACACATGAGCACCACACATGAACACACACACACACACACACACACACACACACACACACACACAGTGATATTAGAGAAACTTTTGAGTTGAAATGTATAATCAAGATATTGCAAGGCAAATGAACAACAAAGTTATTGGCAAACTAGTCATAGAAAGGGGTGAGAGATTCTGTTATTGTGATGTTTCAAGAATAAAGAGTAACATAAAATATATCATAAAAAGCAAAAGTTCTAAAGGCAGTTCACAAAATAAGAAAACAAATATAGATACTGTCTGGAATGATATTTATTTTCTGTCACATGCAAATAAAAAGAAGAAAAAAGTCTTCCATATCAAATTGTTAATACAAGGAAGAATTTGAAGAGAAAAATGGTGTTTAGTGAAAGTATATTGTGGACAATGGGCATCCTTATTCCCAGCTTGTGTCATGACATTTGACTGACTAATACATAATAAAGGCAATGTAAATACCAATTTTTTAAAAATCTAGAAACAGAAGTTAAAAGTCAAACAAATAAGCAAAATTACACATTTAAGAATATCCAACAACTGTGACTATATGTCAACTGGGCCCAAAACACATGGCTGGCTAGGTGATAGCCCTAGGAGAGGCCAAGAGAGTGACTCTCTTTTCATTTCTGCTAAATCAACATAGTAAACGGCCCCTTAAGTTCTTACCATTATACCCTTAGATTAGCCACATCTCAGCCTCATGAGAGGAGCTTTAATGTGATGAGAATAAGAAACTGGAGTTCTCAGCTTTAAATGAGATAGATGTATTTAACCCCTTCCACTCAAGGCTCAGTGAGAGACAAGGAAACTGTGAGAGCCAGGGGTACTGATAGTTGTTTTTTAAAAAAGTTAAGCAGCGCTGGTTACCGTGTGGAAAGGTCATGAGGCACGAGCCACGGCAAAACCCAGTATCAGAGCTTTATTAGGAGGAAGGTGGGAGACAAAAGAACCAGGCCTGGGGAAGAAGCACGTTGGGGGGGGGGCAGGAGAGAACAGAGGAGAAGGAGGAGTCTGTGTCTAGCTTTTTAAGGATTCCTGTGAACATGCGCAGGTGGGCTTACAGAGCTACACCATGCATGCGCTGATTGTGTGACCAAGCTGCGTGCAGGTAATCACCAGTGTACACTGATGATGTAAGACCCAAGACCCCCTTGCTTAGCTCCTGAACTGTGCATGTGCGGTCACGCCGCTGAAGTGGGGGCAGAATCCTAACACTGATTGATGTCTGCATCTTGAATGCATTTGCTTGACGTGACAGCCCCATGGCACACATGCACTCACATGGCCGAGACTGCATGCATAAACAGGAACTACACAAGATCAAGTCAGCCCAGATCCCAGCGCAGATGGGGATGGGCTCATGAAGTCCCATTTATATATAACCAAGAAATAGTGAGAGCTGATGGCCGCAGAAGGAGGGAGAGGCAGTTTTCTTCAGGGATGTGAGTCCCCAGAGGCTACCTATGCTTCAGTAGATGGACCTGGATCCACTAATATACAGGCAATATTAAGTGAACTCAGTGGGTTTAAAAAGGGCACATAAGCCGGGCAGTGGTGGCGCACGCCTTTAATCCCAGCACTTGGGAGGCAGAGGCAGGCGGATCTCTGTGAGTTCGAGGCCAGCCTGGGCTACCAAGTGAGTTCCAGGAAAGGCGCAAAGCTACACAGAGAAACCCTGTCTCGAAAAACCAAAAAAAAAAAAAAAAAAAAAAGGGCACATAAATTTGGCGGGAAAAGTAGTTGTGGGTTAGGAGAGAAATAGGAAGACAGGGTGCGAATTTATCTGTGTGTATGAAATACTTAAACAATTAAAAGAATCCAACAGTGATCTGTGTATAATAAAATTGGAAATAACTTCATGGTTCAAAATAGAAATTAGATTTACCCCATATTCATGTAAGAGAATGTGATAACTGATCTTGATTATCAGCTTTATCAGACTGAGAAGTGTGTAGATTAATAAAGTGCACAGAGGCACAGGCTGAGAGGGTGGGGGACTCATCCTGGATGTGGGTGGCAGGGAACATTTTTCCCTCTGCTCCCCCTCTTCTTTCTCCTCCTCCTCCTCCTCCTCCTCCTCCTCCTCCTCCTCCTTCTCCTCCTCCTGTTTTTCAGCATGGCTTTGCTATGTAGTCTAAGTTGATCTTGAACTCTGTCCTCCTTCAGTCCCGCAAGGGCTAGAATTTTGAGCACTTACTGTAGCCAGCGCTGTACTGTCTCCCACTTCTTGCATTGCTGGGGATCGAACTCAGGGCTTTGTGAGTGTATAAAGTGAACTCTCTACCACTGGACTATATCCCTACTCCAGTCTTTAAATTCACTTCCATAACTGAATAAGCATACCCTTTTGTTTCAGAAAATCAAATAGCACCGTATGTTATTTAAACTACTGGGGGAAAAAAGAAGCCCACAATAGAATGAAAAGTGGTGATTTTGGCTTTTTAAAAGTTTTTATGTTTTTGAATATTTCTAAAATGAGTGTTATATTCTTAAGCAAGAGGAAAAAAGATCACTGATTTTCCTTGTATTTATTGGTGGGAGAGTATGTCTTGATAATCAGAAACCATTAGAATATAGATTAACAGCTGATATTGTGTGGGATAAACTTGCATTTGCTATATAAAAGCTTTGACTCCTGAACCTATTTTGATATAGATTAGACCACAGCAGGCTTTTTTTTAAACCACATGCTATTTTCTTTCTGTGTTCTTATGTTTTCTAAATTATTTAAACACAAACCACTCATTCTTTACTTGAACAAAATGTCATTTATCCCTATCATGTCCGATGATATTTTATAGGATACTGTAATGGTGTCTTTCCTTGTAAATTGGATACTAAGTACAACTAGCTTACACTAAACAGATATAAGGAACAGTCCATTAGGTCAGATGATGTGATTAAAATGCTGATCTTGTAGACAAAGTGTAGGTGGAGTACTTATTCAGATAATTGGATTACTGTAAACAGTCCACTTTGTGGGAATGGTCTGGATAATTGCTTCATCTCTGCATTTTACATAGCTTGAGGTTCTAGGTTTATTTTGCATCCTATAGGCCACTTTCTTCGGTGATGAGCAATCAGGGAAAATCAGATTATCACTCTGTTTAACCTTCCTGTGCCTTGGGTAATTAAGTCAACAAATTAGTTGAAGGCTCCAATGCGGAAGAAGATTGGTAGACTGTGCTCAAGTCAAGTATTTATGAATTTTCCCTTAAGCTACTTTTCTTGGGGAAGCTTTGATAAGAAACATATGATGTCAATTATCATTAACTCTCTGTGGTTTTCATGTTTGGGAGCTTAAAGCTGATTTTAGAAGGTTGAGGACCCTCCTTCCCTTTCATTGTGTACCTGCATCAGTCTACTTAGATTATGAAACAGGGTTTTGCAAATGTAGCCCAGACTGACCTTAAACTCTGTATCCTCGGCTTTCAGCCTGACAAGTGATGGAAATACAGTCTCGTGTCATCCAGGCCTAGCATTTTTTTTCTTTGTTTTTCTCCTTGTGGTACTTGGGGTTGAACTCAGGACTTCACACATAAAAGCTGAGTGCCTTATCACTGAACTATATCCTCACTTCCAATTTTTTAATTGGCCTGCATAATTGAGTAACCGTGCAATTTTTGATCCAGAAGCTCCAACAGTACTATCTATTACTTAAAATTCCAGAAAAAGCCCACAG
Source organism: Peromyscus eremicus (assembly GCF_949786415.1). Classification (NCBI taxonomy): domain Eukaryota; kingdom Metazoa; phylum Chordata; class Mammalia; order Rodentia; family Cricetidae; genus Peromyscus; species Peromyscus eremicus. Next base: position 31,798,070 of record NC_081416.1, on the reverse strand, counting down.
TAAAATTAAGAGTGGTGTTCTCTGGGTTGTGATTTTTATTTTCTGAAAATTTCATGTATTTTTCATAAATTCTACAATGAACAAATAACACTGTTAAGAAAGAGAAAAATCACCAATTTTCCTTCTATTTGAATATTTGGGAGGACAAGGTGTCTGTTGACAACGAGAAATAATCAAAATATAGATTTCCAGCTTCAGAACAGGAAATGAGAAGAGAAGGACTCTACAGGTTGAATTACCTGCTGGCTCCAGGCTCAGAGCTATCAAATACCCTGATATGCACTCAGTTGATGAGATTGGATCCTGGCTGCCAATGGAGATATCTTTCCCCATGTACTGTGGTTGTAGGACAGATTTTTCCTGGAGAGATGCAATGCACACATTTTACTTACCACAGAAAGGAAGCCCATGAGAGACCAAAGTAATGGTCACACCAATGTCCAATTAGTGAACCAATGAGGTTTTATTATTATGATTATTATTGTGATTATTATTATTATTTTTGTGTTGTTACTAACAGGAACATGGGTGATGGTTATTTACAAGGAGCAGGGATAACTCAAAAGTAGATGTTTCAGCAAGCCACCCAACACAGGTGAAAATTCCCCTAGACCTGCAACCCTGGAGCTCTTTCCACAGCTGGCAGGCATCTCCACAGTTCATTCTTCCCACAGGTTGGCTGATCAGAATCTCCACTCCCCCAGCAACTATTTACTCCCTTTTATTTGTTGGTAGAGGCCTCAAGTATCTTCTAAGCGTCTGTTCTTCCTGGATATATGGTCTTTTGTTAACCTCCTGTTTACCACAGGAAGTTCCTAAGTGGCTCCTTTTCCCCAGGATGGAATGTTTGAATTTGGAGGGCAAGTTGCAATTCTGAGGAACAAGCCATACAACTTCCCAGCCTGAGGGGAACCTCCTGCTTCCTGCATCCTTCTGCTTCAAGTTTCTGGCGCCTGTGCTTACCCCCAGCTTCTTTCCAGAACCTCCCCTCATTCCAGGGCTGGGCAGGAGTAATTGACTCTCTGATCCATGGTTGTTCCCTGTTCTCAGGTCTCCACTGTAGCTCAGTTTTTAACAATGTTTTCTGCAAGATGGCACCTGTCTGCCCCTCTTTGAGTCATATAGAGTGACACAATGTGACTTTTTTTCTACTTAAATCACAGTCTCACCAAAATACACAATGTATCCGAGGCACGTGCCTGACCGTCCATTTGTCATCTGGCTTCCCTTCAGCAAGCAGTTTCTGCCTCCCTGTTCCTGCCAGGGAGCCGCACTGGGAAAGCTGTGGGAAGCTGTGTCCTGCCTCCTTCCTATTCTTCATGGCTCATCTTTTTCTTTACATTTTCATGGGTCCTTTCCCTTTCTTTGTGGATTTCTGGAGTTTCTCTTCTTTCTTTGGAATAGAGTCTAGTGTTTCTTATTCCTACTGTCTCCTTCCTTAGGTTACAGGGAGGCTGCCTGTAATTGCAATTTAAAAAACAAACAAAATTACACAAATCAGTAAACATCTTTCAGTAACAATCTTAATTGTAAATGGCCTCAGCTCATCAGTAAAGACAGACATACTAGCACACTGGAACACACACACACACACACTCACACACACACCAACACAACTAAACCCAGCTTCCATGGTACCCTTAAAATATACCTTCCCTATAAAACACACATAGGCTGTGAGAAAAGGATGGAAGAAAATCTATAAAGGAAGCTTTAAAAAAGCCATTTTTACTATTATAGCTAATAAAGTAGACATAAAACCAAAAGTAAGTCAGAGGAGATAAATACAACCACTACATAGTAATAAGGGCAACATTTCATCAAAAGCTCTACCAATTTTAAATACATGTCCACTAAATGTTTAGTCTCCCGATCCTATAAAATAAATGCCACTGGACATCTATCTAACAAAGGTTAGCTAGGTACTGTGATGATGATAGGGAATGAGTTCACCACTTTCCTGTCATCTTTAGTTCAGTCATACAAATGAAAATTGTTTCCTTAGGACACTGACTAAAAGTAGTTGTTGAAGATACTAGACTGTGGGAAGACCTCTTATGCTCATAGGTTGGTAGAATTGATAGTGTGAAATGATTATATTATGAAAGCAGCCTATGAATCCATTGTAATCCCTATGAAAAGCTAAGTTACATTTTTCATGGAACTAACAAAAAGTCTTAAAATTCAAAGGAAAATACAAAAGATGCAGACTAGCCGAAGCAAAAGTAAGCAGTTAAGAGCATGCTGGAGGTCTCTCAACATTTAATCTCCAATTACACATTCCAGAGTTCTAATGGAGGAAATATTTCAAACTTCTTGTAAAAATCCTAGTACACACCCACACTAGGTCTGTGTGCACACTCACACTGGGTCTGCATATGTCATTTGTACATCCCTAAAACAATACCAAGAAAAGGGAATGTTTGCTCCAATAGGCTTATCCCTGCAACATATTCTCAAGTCTACCCTGTCGACATGTGTTATGTATTATAGAAGAAACTTTATTTCCACATTAAAGGCACCTTCATATATATAAACAAGTATATATACACATATATGTGTGTGTATGCATGCACACATATGAAATCTGATCTTATTGTTATATCAACATTTTATTTTATATTCTTCTATTATCAGATATTTAGTCTGGATCCAATTTTTCTCTAAAGTATCATGTAAATATCTTTAAAAAGTAAATTTGGGCTGCACTGGGTTTTGCTCTATCTGGATAGGTTATTTTCAGTGTAGGTTTTGAGTAAAACCAAAATGTTTGTTTCTCATAATGGTTTAGAAGCCTATATGCAAGACTACCTATCTATCAAACATTTATATTATTATGAAATATTATATATTTCATATATTATTATGAAATAAAATAAATCTTTGCTATTTTATCTAGTGAAATGTATCATCATGGTTATTTCTTGTTCTGCTTTGTCTAATTTATTAATAACATTTACATTTTTTAAAAATAATTGAGCACTACTGTATGTCATCACTGGTCTGGACAGTTTATACATACTAGGTCACTTAAGTGTCAGCATAACTAATTAACTCTAAAGAGGTAGAAGGGTGGTCAACAGGTAGACAGCCAAGATTCAGTCTGTGTTTTTGACTCAAACTTAAAATTTTAATTATCTTAAAAAAACGACCTCATGAAATATGGCTGATAACTACTACTTCTTACTTTGTTAATTGATTATAACAAAAGCCATGTGAAGAATTAGAATCACTGATTAATCATATAATTCAAAGTATCCAAAAGCTATCATAATTAATAATAAAGATAGAATCAAAGTTTTATTTGTTTGTTTGTTTTTGTTTTTTCTTTCTTTTTTGGCGGGGGAGGAAAGGATTTATTTAATCTTACATTTCCATCATTGAGGGCAATCAGGGCAGGAACTCAAGGCAGGAATCTGGAAGCAAGAACTGATGCAGAGGCCATGGTTGGTTTTCTCCTTATGGCTTGCTCATGTGCTTTCCTTTTTTTAAATTTTATAATTTAATTTAATTTTACATATCTCCCCCCCTTCCCCCCAGCCCACCCCCCATTCCCACTCCTCCAGGGCAAAGACTCCCCTGGGGATTGAGTTCAACCTGGTAGATTCAGTCCAGGCAGGTCCAGTCCCCTCCTCCCAGGGTGAGCCAAGTGTCCTGTATAAGCCCCAGGTTCCAAACAGCCAGCTCATGCACTGAGGACAGGTTGCGGTCCCACTGCCTGGATGCCTCCCAAACAGATCAAGCCAATTAACTGTCTCACTTATCCAGAGGGCATGATCCAGTTGGGGCCTCCTCAGCTATTGGTTCATAGTTCATGTGTTTCCATTCATTTGGCTATTTGTCCCTGTGCTTTTTGTTTTGGTTTTTTCAAGACCGCGTTTCTCTGTGTAGTCCTAGCTAGCTGTCTTGGAACTCGCTCTGTAGATCAGGCTGACCTCGAACTCACAGAGATCCACCTGCCTCTGCCTCCAGAGTGCTGGGGTTAAAGGCGTGCGTCACCACCGCCTGGCTGAACTTTTTCTAAGAGAGAACTGAAAATGGTAGGTGGAGGTAAATCTGAACAAGTTCCCATGATTCCATCAATCATCCGGTGGGTGGGAGCTTTAAAGACTGGGTGTTGTTAATGTTTTGAAGACTGAAGAATGTGCTGCTGTGCTGTCCCCATCTTTGTCCTCTCACATCCAGGGCTCTGATAGTTCTCTGATTTTCATACTCGTCTGGATTTCTAGTTGTTTTCGGCATAGTCTGGTCTGTCACAATCGAGTCTGTCACCATTACAAACGAAGTCTGTGTGTATTTAAACAAAACACCTGTTTACAATTTGCCATCACAGTCTTTACAGTGTCAGAAAGGGAAAAGCACACTTTCCACTTTCAGTAATATTGCCAGACTGTACGTTGAACTAGATCCCAACAAAAGATGATAACAGAGCCAGTGTCCATTTGATTGCATTAGTTTGCTTTTGGATTGTATCCACAGGGGTCTTCCACAGAGTATTGCTGAATGATATTAAGCAGAGATAAAAGAAACCCATTATTCTGCATTATGAACATAGAAGCCACTGGAAAAAGACGTTTTGTAAAACACGCAGGGGATTTCCGAACACAACCATTGAAAGGAATTTAGTCTCCTCCCAAAGACATTCTCTATTGTCTTATTCCATTTCTTCATTATCAAAGCACTCTCCCACAGTTCTGCTGTAGTGTTGTCCCAATGGGGTTGATTAGCTGGGAGATAAAGTTTCAGAGGAAGGCCATTAAAGAGAAATATCTAAATAAATATAAAATTCCCCAAATCCATTATAAAAATATCCATGAAGTGTCATTTTCATCAAGAACATCCATTTTTTCTTAAACTTTCCTTTTGAAAACTGAGTTTGAAATTTGGGGGAAATTGTCCTTCCTGAACTTTTCTGAACTCCCCAATGAATGCATAACCAAGTCCAGGGATACTGGTATCATTTCAGACTACCATGCTCATGGAACACCCCCAAGGCTAAATTATCAATTTTGGTATAGTAGCCCACCACTTCCATAGAGCATCCAAGATGCTCTTTGGCACTTCAAACCCTGCAGAACACTACCATTTACTCTCGTTGGAAATATCTTCAGTTTCATCACTGTCAAATGCTCAACTGCAAGATCATTTAAGCTACTGTCAAATGATCGATCAACTGTTAGATCATTTTTGTGTGAACATTCACACACATCCATCTTCTAATGGACAAATTCTCACTCTCAGAATAAATTTTATATTATATAGAATTAAAATATAACTTCCTATCTCTATTATTTCAAAGGTTACTTGCTTTTACTAGGCATTAGTAATTTACATTGTAGGTGGACTTGCATTTTATCTTCTCTGCCTGAGTGTGGGAGACCGGCTCCCACTTTTCCTCCCAGGGTACTCTTGAGGAGGAAGAAGTGAGAAATATTAAGATAGAAATATAGAGGAAGAGAGACAGATAGAAACACAGGATAGCCTCGGGAGGGCCTGGATCAAAACCCACCAGCTCCTTGTGTTTCTTCTAAAGGCTTTTATGACGAGGGGTGGAGCAAAAGACCTCCCGCCCATGCAGCCAAGTGCAGACCCTTCCAAACACCTGGTAACTGGGCACATGGTCAAGCCATCCCTTAATGCAGCCCTGCTGTGTAAAGCAAGCTCAGAGCTCACTAGGAAACCTGTGTGGACCCCAACATCTGAGCTCTTAAGTTATGGTTCCTGTGTCTGCCTCAGATGAAACACAAACCAGCTGCTGATTGCTTGTCAGGCAGTTGCTGTCACCAGAACCACACACATTTCAGGCTAGAGTCTTGGTAGGGGTTAAATGTCTTTGGTGGAGGCCTAGGGTTCTCTCTTAGCTCCTTGGGTTGGGAGGGGCAAGGCTGTATTTTAAGTTACATAAATGAACTAAAATAAGTTGGAAGGGGATTCTAAAGGTTTATGGTTCTGATAGTTTGGGGAGGAAAAAAGCTTTTGGTTTCCACTTATTTGGGTTCATAATGATTTGTTTGTTTTGTTTTCCTTAGTGTTTTTGAGACAGGGGTTCTCTGTGCACCCATGTTGCCCTTGAACTCAAAATCCTCTTGCCTCAGCCTCAGGAGCACTGGGATATCCAGACAGAAGCACTACTTCCAATTGTTCAAAAAGGCAAGAGAATGAAGGAGAATTCTTTGCTTCCAACATTTAAAATGTCACTTGGTGAGATCTGAGCTGGACTAATTCAATAACCTTGGGTGAGAACATAAGGAAAATGAACACTCAGCACGAGAGTGGCTCTAGAACACAAAAGAGAAGTTCCTGAAGGCACATTTACACTTATTGATTATGTTATACATTTGTTGACCGGAACTCGGGATTTATTGAGGCTTCGTTAGTGTTCCCACTGTTGTATCTGGGACTACTTTCTGTTTACTTCTGTAATTCTAGTTGAAGGAGTAAGACATAGTCTAAAGAGCTCAACAGACTTCTCTAGAACTCAAGTAGAACTTTCCTGTACATAAGAAGTGTTTGTAAAATGAGTAGATGGGGCCTAGTGTTAAAACATCACCGAAACTGGATAATGCTACTGGGAAATCTTGAGAAAAGCTCAACATAAAAGAGAAACAAAGTCTGGGTATGTAATTCAGTCATAAAGCAACAGCCTAACATGTAGCAAGTCTTGAGTTCGATCCTCAGGTCTGAAAAAGAAAAGAGCCAAGGAACCAGCTAAGAAACAACAACAAACAGGCACAAAGAAGAAAGTATACTGGAAACTTTAAACGAGGACTTGAGACCAATGCTGAGTAACCAAACTCATCAATCCTCTGTGGTAGGTCATATAATCAGAATCAGAGTCATTTAAGTCAAGTAGAAGGAAAATTGTAAAGTAAAAATAATCAGTTTGTAATTATTGCAGTATGAAACAGTGTTATGCATTTAGTAATGTACTGTCAAGTTCTTGCATTTATAACTCACCTTCAGAAGCTGGAAAAGTCGAGATCACAATAAGAGAAATACAGCACCTGACTAAAGGACATTGCTGCTATGAGTCAACAACTGTAAGTAACGCCTGTGATCACACAAATGTAACTACACTGGGGCCCCATTTTCATGAATATGCACATTTCATTTTTATTAAAATGTTATTAGACCTGAGCACATGTGTTCCTTTCTCCCTACTATTAAGAGATCTCTGTTAAAGTCCTTGTTCATGCTAGGCCTCTTGCCAGTCACTGGGAAGATTCAAATGAATTAAAACAGAATAGCATAGGTCAATATCATGTGCTCTGCCCTCAAGATGTTGGCTGCTGTCTCATACAAGACACCTGTCCTAAGAGAGGAAGAAAACAGATTCATCAGGGGGAGCTGGGACAACTGGTCACTAGAAGGCAAGACAACAAGATAGGAGATGCAAGATGGTCAGAAAATAGACTTGACAATGGCAGCTATAATTTTTTTATTTCTAAGATTCCATCCTAAGGGCAAGAATTTTATACGGCCGATCATTTTGCTGAAACTGGTTTGCTCTTTCCTCTGTAATTGCCACCTAACAATAAAATCATTTTGTGTTCCCAAGCTTTGTCTCAGCAATGTTCCAATGGCCTTTCTTAATGACAGGCCACAGTAAAGACTGGACCTGGCACAAACAGTTGCACAAAACTGTAAAGGGGGAAATCTGTTAGGGAATGGATCAGGGCAAAATAATGACAGGAACTTGGCTGAACTAAGCATAACTTTTATTAAGAGAGGCAGCAGTTTCTTGTAGACGAATTTCTAAATGGTCTTATTAAATAAAAAACATGAAGCCAGAAATTGGGGTTAAAGCCTGAGAGAGATCAGAGGAATAGGGAAAACCACCAGCCAACCTCACCTCACAAACTCCATAGCTTCCAAAAGCGAGATACTTCCTGTCTACCCACACCTACATGCCTTGCTGTTCTGCCATCTGATTTGCTCTCTCTGTTCAGCTACATCACTTCCTCTTCCTGCCCAGCTTTGTCACTTCCTGTCTGTCTGTACAGACCTCCAGACCTCCATAGTTAACTAGTGTTGGAATTTAAGGTGTGTGCCACCACACCTGGCTCTTTTCCCAGTGTGGACTTGAACTAACATAGATCGAGACAGATTCCTGCCTCCCAAGTGATAGGATTAAAGGTGTGTGCTAACATTGCATGACTTTTGTGTTTACTTATCATGGCTGGCTTTTTCCTCTGATCTCCAGACAAGCTTTATTTATTATAGCACAAATAAAATGTCACCACAGTTTCTTTATAAAGTTAAAAGGTTTATTCTTACCTTCATGTGTGTTTTGTGTGTTGTTGTGTGTGTGCCACATGTGTGCTGGTGCCTGAAGAGGCCAGAAGAGGGCATTAAGTTTCCTGCAGCTGAAGATAAAGAAGGCTGTGAATCGGTAGACATGGGTGCTGGGAACTGAATGCCCTATCTGTCATCTGGAAGTGAGAGCAGTGAGTATTTGTGCATCCATGGAGTTATCTCTCCATCCCTGGGGAATTTCTTAATAGATAAGGAAGGGTGAAATGTTTGGGAAAGAAAAAAAATTGTAAGAATTCCCAAATATATAAATACTCTGTTCATTTGATAGAATCACATTGCCCTTTCAGACACCAAACTTAAAGTACATTCGTTTAAAATGGAGGGTTGCTTTCGTTTCTGTTTTCTCAAAACTTCTTCATTATAAACCAGCCTCCTGAAGAACTACGCTTTTTCATTCAACATCTACAGCAAAACAAATAATATTGCTTCCAAATAGCACTGGAAAGAAATTGTTCAGAGGCTTGATCATACGCAGGCCTCTTTGTTATGATACAGTAAACCTTTGATTGTATCACTCCTATCTAAACATACGTCTCCCAACTGTCAGTTTGTCTGAGGAAATCAAGATTGCTTTTCTTGGTTTGTTTCCTGTTCTGTTTCTCTGAAAGTACAATGTCCCACAGCACCACGCTCTGTGGCTCCGTTCACTTATCAATCTTCTAGTGAAAAAAAAAAAAAAACAAAACTCCAAGGAAGTTTTGTTTTTGCAATAATTAGGAAGGAATGCTGCTTTCTGTATTCGCACAGATAGCAGGAAATGCATTCACCGACCACGATCCTAATCACCAAACTGCAGATTCCTTAAAAGCGCTATTATTTTAACTACCATTCTCCTAAAAAATGACTACTTGCAGAAACCTCCACAGGAAATAACTGCCTGAGAAAATGCTAGCTAGGGAATTGGGTCATAAAGTTGAACTGCGAGGCGAACTCCACCTAACACTATCGCTTAGACTCTCAAACCATCACTGTTGGTGGCACTAAGTATCTGTAAAGAAGTAACTCTGTCAAAATGTGGATATCATGTCTCAGAAATCAACCAATTAGGCACAAGGCCAAGGTAGACAGCCAGCTAATTGCTGACATTTCGAGACAAGGGGAAGTGGATAGTTGGGTCAGTTATTCCCACAATCCTCTTCCCACTGAGAATTTCTAGTGCTGGGCCAAAGGAGCTGCTTGTCTTTAATCCACTTATAATCTTGTTACAGATGTTCAGATAATCTACACATTGATAGATATTTGAAATTGTGGAATAGAGCATTTGATACTCCCTACCTCTGTCCTCTAAACCTTTAGCTTGATGCTTTGTGCTGGAAAAAAAAACAAGCAAAATACATTGTTTCTCTCATCACTCAAGACCAACTCAAATGTATACAGACTCTACACCAGACAAATCAGCTTTTACATTTCAACTTTGCCACTTGTACAATCTGTGAGTTTGGGCATTAATTTGTTTTTTTTTTTTTTCAGAAAATATCAGCTTTTTTGTAACATGAAAAAAAACCAGTTACTCATTTTGACATAAAGATATGCGTTTAATTTTAGTTTGATTTGCCTTTGAATTTCAAAGGCTTTATATGTTGTGTGTGTGTGTTTATATACATATATATTCAATAAACGTTGAGTAATTTTAATTTAGTATTTCTTATTTTCCTGGATAAATTAAATAAATAAATGAAATTCAGTTTATAATGCCCACAAAACAGAGACCTATTAACTGGTCATACCTAATGCATACATTTATAACTATTAAATAATAGCTCCATTGTTTTGGTACATGGAGTTCTAAAATCAATGATATCTCACCCAACTGTTGCTACTCATGTAACTCCAACTACCACAATGATGAACTTAAAATTTTAATTTCTACATATTCAGGGAGGAAAAGACACACAGTCACTCCCAGGGTTAAAATGAAACAACTTAGCCAAAGGCCTGTGCATGGTGCTTGGCTCTGACTAAGTGTTCATTAAAGGTGGTTCTTATGGCCCTTCACAGTCGTAGCTATGGCCAGTGTTTTATAACTGCTACCACTGGGCACTGTAAGCAGGAAAACTTGTCAATTAATCTTTATTAATCTAACTGTTTTGAAACTAATCATAAAGATATTAAGAAAAAATACTCAAGATAGGGTTTTCTTTCATATTATTCCATTAAATTTAGTCACAGACTAAAGAAGACCTCAATTCACAGTGTATAAAAATTACTCAATAACAAGACACAATCCCTCTCACCCTGCATTGCTCAACTTCTGCATTGCTCACCCTCTGAATTGCTCAACATCTGCATTGCTCACCTTCTACACTGCCCAAGCAAAGAATGGGAAAGTTATTAAGCCTTGAAAAACTTCTCAGAGTGCAGCTGACTCACCTGAAGAGCGTTTTCTTTGACTTTTACATAGGTACATTGATAGTTAACTCTCCTACTGTCTTTCAACCTTCATAATGACACAGCAGCTCGTTGACAAAGTGAATACAAATGTGTACATATACAAACTGTCCAGAACTGGAGAAGGTAGTGGAGGGAGCTCCAAGTGAGCAGCAGTTAATGAGTAATTAAACCTTGGAGCAATTCAGAGGGAAAAACAGCTTACAGGACACATGTCTACTACCTGCCTTCTCTCATTACTGTTTTCTATCATTCTATCCTCTGGCCTTTGCTCCTGCTTCTTTTTAAAAATTTAAAGCTCTCATCTACTCTGCCCTTCACAGCTCATCTTTATAAAAAAAAAAAAAGCTGTATTCAGGCCACAGTGACTACAATGTTTGTGCTTGCCTTACATAAATAAAGAGGATTGGAAACATGTTTAATTACGAAAGAGAAAAAAATAATCCAAACCTCCCAGATGAATATAAAAAGATTTTAAGCATAACTTTCATTATACAGGCCATTAAGTTAAGGACTCCATTTTTTAGTTTCATAGCACAGAGTTGCCTTAATTTCCTGTTACTGAAACCACATGCCCCAATACACAAACACACACATCATCATCATTATTACCTACCAACATATACATGAATAGGTTTTGTACTAGAATTACTTTCTAATAATGGATGAAATAGATGTCCCAATCAAGATAAAGTATACAAAAGGGAAATATATTAGTAAATATAATAAAATCATAAGTGTGGCAGTTTGAACGTAATTTGCTCCCATAAGCTCATAGGGAATGGCATTATTGGGAGGTGTGGCTTTGTTGGAGTAGATGTGGACTTGTTGGAGGAAGTGTATCACTGTGGAGGTAGGCTTTGAGGTCTCATATTTGCTCAAGCCATACTCAGTGTTTCAGACCACTTCCCGTTGCCTGCAGGATCAAGATGTAACTCCTTTTCCACTCCCAGCTCCTTCTCCAGCACCATGTCTGCCTGTGTGCTACCTTGCTTCCCACCATGATGGTAACGGACTAAACCTCTGAAACTGTAAGCCAACCCCAGTTAAAATGTTTTCCTTTATAAAAGTTGCCATGATCATAGTATCTCTACACAGCAATAGAAACCCTAACTAAGACAATAAGAAAACCAGTGGTGGGGGAAGGAGGAGGTAACTGAATAGGAGAGACAACCCATAGACCAAAATCTTCCTGATTCTGGTATCTATTGGCCAACCATTCGACATAGTATCCCATGTCACAGCCTGGCCACTGGAGCAAGAACCAAAGATGCTGTCTATTGTTTACATTCAAGAGTTGTAGGAATCATTCTGAGTGGACCTCATTTACATCCATCAACTTTTACTTGAAATTATCAAGTGAAGAGCATTTGAGAATAAACTTCAGTACAAGTGAGCATAGTACTTTGTGCGCTTGATTTTTCTTATAAATTATAATACTTAATTAAATCAAGACTTTCTTCTGCTCCCTTGATTTATAAAACAAACACTAATAAGCACAAAAGGTCAGAGGGTTCTGATAACAATAGCAATGGCTAATTTCAATACTCTACTCTCATTTTGAGACTGTCATCAAAAACTAAAAGTTAAGAAAGAAATGTCAGAGTTGAGCTGTGTAGATTAAATAAGAAACACAGAGCCAATTGCAGAGTTAAAAGCCCAAGAGGTCAGAGGAACAGCTAATAGCTGAGCTTACCCTTCGCTGCCACTGCTGTCCTTCCTCTCAGCAAGAGTGCTACTTCCTGTGTATCTGTCTTTTTATAGACTTTCTGTTCTGCCTTCTCATTGGTTGTAAACCCAACCATATGACCTCCTCGTCACTGCCTATCTATACAAACCTCCAGGTCTTCTATGGTTGGTATTGAGATTAAAGGCGTGTGTCCCCATGCTGGCTATATCCTTGAACACACAGATCTGTCTGTCATGTGATCTGGATTAAAGGTGTACGCCACCACCGCCCTGCTTCTGCTATGGCTTGCTTTTAGCTCTGACCCCCAGGCAACTTTATTTATTAACATACAAATAAAATCACATTTCAGTACAAATAAAATATCACCATAGAGTTGCACTATAGAACAAATGAACTTAACAGATATTTGTAGAATATTCCACCCAATAGATATTAAAACACATTCTTCCCAGAGTTCCAAGAAACATTCTATAAAGTAGACCATGTTCTAAGCACAAATCAAGGCTTATCAGACACCAAGTTTATTATATCTTATCAGATCATAGTGGAATAAAACTAGAAATCAATTGCTGTGGAATAGTCTTTCTGTATGCTGTGAATATGTGTTGCTATCATTGATTAATAAAGAAGCTGCTCTGGCCTATGGCAAGACAGATTGTAGCCAGGTGGGAAATCCAAGCAAAGATACAGGGAGAAGAAAGGTGGAGTCAGGGAGATGGCAGCCCACAAAATATAGAGTAATAGAAATGTTAATTTAAGATGAAAGAGCTAGCTAGCAAGAAGCCTGAGCCATAGACCTTTATCGGCAGGTGAGAAAGATTTATCTGGCTACAATTGGTGCCCACTGCCAGGTATTGATCCACATGGTCCTGAGAAAACTTTAAAAAGATTCTGAATGCACACAAATGGAGCTGTACTGGGCTTCCTACTCTCACAGTTTCATGCCAACCTCAGCACAGAGATGCATCTCCCAATAGCTGCCTGTGAGATGGAGTTGATCATCAGCTGCCATGAGCTAAGCAGCATGGTGGGCTCCCACAGTGTAGTCTCTCACACAGGCCAAGGTATAGAGAAGATTCTTCCAGCCCCTGCCTGCAGGCTTAAACTATCAACAAAAACCCAGCAACATGCTACATGGCAGATTTAAGGCTTTTGCTCAGACAAATAAAAGGCTAAAAGATACACAATAAAACAGATTCAGATGAAAAAAACTCTAAATAGGTCACAGTCTGTTTAAAAAATATGCATAGGCTTGAGAGAGAAAAGCGAAGGTACAGACAGTCTTAAAAAAAGAGATATATAGTTTTAAAATAATAAAGTAAAATCCTTAAAAATGGGAGTAAAATAATATAAAAAAAAAGCCATGTAAAGATGGAAAATACATAGTCTGGGTACTGTATATTATTATGTTGTCTTTGGAATTATTATTATTTTTTAACTACAGAGAGACATTTGATTGGGGGGGCTGCTAAATTAAACCAACATATATATTTTAAAGGTATCTTGATTTCAAAATTTATGTCTAAGGATATGTTGCTTTCGAAAAGAGGTTCTGCTTTTATTTCCACAGAAGATGAGAACCTTTGAATTGCTTCTAGGCTATATGGTTTGATTGATCAAGGCTTCCTGAAAAGTCTCCAATGATAGCCATGGCCCAGATGATCCAACATCCAGAACAGCTTCAAGTCAACTGGCTAAGATGATACAGCCTCACAGACTACTACAGTCAAGATTTAACTACAAATCTAAATTTTCTCAGGATCCCCTCAAGATCACTATTGCCCATCAATCAGCAGGAAGTAGTCTAGAAAACTATGCCATAATTCCCAAAATACTGTTTATAAATGCTTGTTTTTATAAAGGTGGTTGATTACAAATGGTTAAAGGTCATAGTCAATCTCTTTCTAAAGAAAAGGGGGGAGATATGATATAGAAATAATAAAGAAAGATAGACACTGAATAAACTTTAATCCAAAATATAACTGTTAATCTCAAAATACTTTACATTGGTATAGATTTTGGTTTTTTGTTTTGTTTTGTTTTGTTTTTGAGACAGGGTTTCTCTGTGTAGCTTTGCGCCTTTCCTGGAACTCACTTGGTAGCCCAGGCTGGCCTCGAACTCACAGAGATCCGCCGGCCTCTGCCTCCCGAGTACTGGGATTAAAGGCGTGCGCCACCACCGCCCGGCTAGATTTTGGTTTATTAATACAAATTTAAGGTCAATTTTGTTATACTTTATGTACATTTCTATTCTTCTTTAGAGTACTATGTTTATGCAGCTCATTTAAAAATGTTATGTATAATTAAGAAATACAGATTAATAGTCATCTATAATAATCAAACTTATAGTCATATTAGGTATGTTTTCAAGGTCAAACAGATACATTTTAGATAGTCAATCATCTTTAAACACTTCAGAGATCTACAGAATATGGAATTTAAGATGTTTTAATAACATAGGTTCTTTTTTTTTTTTTCATGACAATGAGACATATCTGCTCCTGGCAGCACCAATTACTTCAAAGAGGATGATGGGCATCAAAGAAACTTGTTATGGAGTTTGCTTACAGTGTGGAAAAGGCTAGCCATTTGGGCAGGAAACTGCTCTTGCCTGGACTGCTTGACAATATGTTGTACAAATTGGACACACAGGACCCATGGGAAAATGACCACTGAACTTTGCCAAAACAGGGCAAGATGGTCCTTTAGGTTCCTGCTTCACCGAAGAAACTGCTAGACTTTCTGTAGGACATAGAGAAAAGCAACTGATGGATTTTGCCAAAATAGGCAAAATGGTCCTTCAAATTTCCTGCTTCACTGAAAAGTATGCCAGAGACTCCAGGTCTGTAGGCTGAAGATGGATGCACCAACGTTACAAAAGAACTTTGGATGACTGTCCAGGTAGCCAGATGTCTCTGTCATTTCTAGAATTTTGGAATTTTGGAATTTTGGAAGTTGCTTGCAATGTACTTCCTGTTTACTCAGGTAATACGATATCCTTCTGGGGTCTTTGATGGAGTTGAAGACTAGAGAGTTATAATTCCAGTTTGCCTTGGTTATGATAAAAGGTAAATTAGATGTAAAACTTTAGACTCACAAAAATAGGATAGATGACAGAGTATTTTCTTTAATTTTGCCAAATACAAATAGACTAGATATTGTAACTGTAATTCTTGCTTGGTAACTATTTGTTATATGTAATTTTACTATGTTAAAATGAAAACCTTCCTTTTTGATTCTACAGAAAAGGGGAAGTTTGTGGGATGGTCTTTCTGTAAGCTGTGAATATGTGTTGCTACCATTGGTTAATAAAGAAGCTGCTCTGGTCTACGGCAAGACAGGTTATAGCCAGGTGGAGAATCCAAGCAAAAATACTGGGAGAAGAAAGGTGGAGTCAGGGAGATGCCAGCCCACAAAATGTAGATGAATAGAAATGGGTTAATTTAAGATGAAAGAGCTAGCTATCAAGAAGCCTGAGCCATGGGATGTAGACAAGTTGCTAAACGGTCTTATAAATAAAATACATGGAAGCCAGCTATTGGGGTGAATGTTGAAAGATCAGAGAAGCAGAACAAGCCACAGCTAACCTCACCTCGCCAACTTCTCAGCCGATCCTGTTTCTTCAAATTGGAAGTCTCTGTGTCCTCATCTGAATGGATCTCAGCTGAACTGCTACTAATAGCCTAAAAGCTAAAAAAACAAAACAACAAAAAAAAAAACCCTAAAGTTCCTGCTCCTCATGCCTTATATACCTTTCTGCTTCCTGCCATCACTTCCTGGGGTTAAAGGCATGTGTCTTTCCCAAGCAAGACGTTAGATCTCAAGTCCTGGGATTAAAGGTGTGTGCCACCATGCCTGGCTCTGTTTCCAGTGTGGCCTTGAACTCACAGAGATCCAGATCTCTGCCTCCGGAATGCTAGGATTAAAGGCGTGTGCTGCCCACTGCCTAACCTCTATGTTTAACAAAGTGGCTGTCCTGTTCTCTGACCCCCAGATAAGTTTTTTGGGATGCATAATATATCAACCACAATGGACCAAACAGTTTGTAATTAATATTAAGCCTCTGACTGGTTATTCAGGTACCAGTGGGTGAGAAAGATTTATCCAGCCATAATCAAAAGCAATAGAAATTATATTGATTTGGAAACAAAACAATATACTCAGAAATCAGGGAGGAAAACACAAAATTCCTAGAATCAAATAAAAATAAAAGCCCAGCATATCATGATTTTTGTGATTTGGTTAATCAGTTCTAAGAGAAAAGTTCAAGGCTATATGTGCTTACTTTGAAACACCAAAGAATCTCAAATAAATAACCAAACAGTATTCCTCAGATCCCTAGGAAGACAATGATAGTTGAAACCCCAAAGTAGTAGGAGCAAGATGCAGTGAAGCTCAGAAACGATCTTGATGAGATGGATGGCTAAAGGAACAATACAGAGGATCAGTTTTTAAAAGTTGCTTCTTTGAAGAGATAAATACAAATGATTAACTCTCAGCAAATTTAACCAAACGAAAGACAGAGATGATCCATATTAATGAAATAGAGTCCAGTAGAATCCAGAAGATAATTAGAGAATATTTGGAAAACTTAAGTTCCAAACCTGGAAAATCCAGAGAAATGCCTCATTCCTAGACATAAACAAGCCAACAAAGTTGAATCAAGTTTTAAACAGCTTACATAAACTCATCACAAGCAGCAAGACTCAATTGGTAACAAACATCTCCTTATAAAGGAAAGCTTACAAGCTGGCAAATTCGTGGCCATGATCTACCAAACCATTTAGGAAGAGCTGGCACCAATACTTTTGAAATCATTCTACAAAATAGGAATGGAAGGCATAGCATTAAACTCAATTCTATAAAAAAAACAAATAAGGCTTCTACAACAACTAGAAAAGGAAAGGAAGGAAGGACAGAAGGAATGAAGGGAGGAAGGGAGGGAGGGAGGAAAGAAGGAAGGGAAGAAAGAAGGAAGGAAGGAATGAGGGAAGGAAGGAAGAAAACCTATAGTCCAATTACGAGGAACTACAAGTTCTCAGTAAAATAAACAAGCTCATACACCAGGATCTAGTTAGTTTCATCCTGGTAATGCAAGTTTGGCTCAATGTATGCAGATCAGTAAATGTATATAAATAGATGTAAGTCAGGAATCGCATGATTATCTCAATAGATGCAGAAAAGACCTTGGACAATGTTAATCTTCCTATCAGGCAAGACCCCTAGAAAGCTAAAAAAAAAAAAAAAAATCAAAGGACCATATCTCAGCATAATGAAGGCTATATATAACAAACCATTATATTAAATATAGAAATTTGCCAGCATTTCCTCTAAAATTATCGAGACAAGGGAGTCCAGTTACTCCTCTTACTCAAGAGGTCCTTGAAGATCCTTGAAGTATTAACTAGAGTAGTTGGAAATTTAAAAAAATGCAATAAAAGGTATACAAATAGGAAAGGATGAAATCAAAGCATCCCTGTTTACATGTGCCACTGTTCTATGCTAAAGGCTCTAAAGATTCCCCAAGAAAACCCTTGTACTTGAAATACACTTTCACTAAAGCAATGGGATGTAAATTAACAATAAAAATTAGTAGCCTTTCGGTATACCAATAGTGACTTGCTGGGAAAGAAACAAGGAGAAAAATCCTATTCTTAATGGTTTTAAAAAATAAATTCCTAGGACTAAACCTAAACAAGGCAGTGAAGGACATCTACATTGAAAACTTTCAAGTCTTAAGACACTAAATAAAGAAGTGGAAGACACAAGAAAGTGGAAATACTCCCCATGCTCATGAATTGGTATATTTAATAGTATAGATACAGTTATATTATCAAAAACTATATATTCAACTTGATTACTATGAAAATACTAGTGACATTCTTTATAGAATTAGGAAAAAGGTTTCAAAATCATATGGAAACACAAAAGGCCCCCAGTAGCCAAAACATTTCTGAGCAGAAAAAGTAATGCATGAGATATTGGAATACTTGGTCTCAAATTATATTACAGAGTTATAATAACAAAAACTATGACACTGGCACAAAAATAGACATCTAGACAGTGCAATAGAACAGTGAACCCAGAAATAGATTCATGCAATTTTGACCACTGAGTTTTCAATAAAGTTGTCAAAACGTACAGGAAAGAAAGTCTAGTCTAACAATTGGTGCTGGGCAAACTGGACATCCACATGCAAAAGAATGCAACTAAGTCCGTATATTATCCTGCACAAAAATCAATTCAAAATGGATAAAATAACTCCACATAAGACCAGTAAGTTTGAAGTGCTAAAGGAAACAGAGGTATAGGCAGAGATTAGCATGCAGAGACTCCGTAAAGAAGGGGGAGACCATCTTTGTCAACTGTCCACGAAAAGAACAGATTGAGAGCTAGAATACACAGAGAACTACAAAAGCATCAAGCCCCCTGCCCCATCCAGTCTCTGAATGGATAAAGAACAAGATGTGGTGTGTGAAGCCGGGTGGTGGTGGCTCACGCCTTTAATCCCAGCACTTGGGAGGCAGAGGCAGGTGGATCTCTGTGAGTTCAAGTCCAGCCTGGTCTACAAAGCGAGTTCTAGGAAAGGTGCAAAACTATACAGAGAAATCCTGTCTCGAAAAACAAACAAACAAAAAAGAACAAGATGTGGAACTCATTCAACATCCTTGGCAAATGCATAAGGGAATATATATTTAAAACTGCTTTGTGATTCCATCTCACCAAAGTCAGGCTTGGAATCATAACAAAAACAAAAGACAGCAAATGCTGCCGGATGTAAGCAAAGAGGACCCCGTACTTACCACTAGTAGACATGTGAACTAGTACAGCCATTATGACAGTCAATGTAGAGGTTTCTAGAGAACAAAAAGCAAAAAAACAAACAAAACAACATAAAAACCCTCACCCTGCCGCCAATATAAGATAGAACTGTCATGTGATAAGGCTGTACCACTCCTGGTTATATTTCTGAAAGTCTCTAAGAAAGCATGCCACAGAGATACATGTGCATCTGTTTATAGTGTATTGTTCACAATAGCTCAAAAATGGAACCAGCCTAGATTTCTATCAATAGATGAATGGAGAAAGAAAATGCAGTGCATACACACAATGGAATTTTTCAGTCATAAAGAAAAATGAAATTATGACATGTACAGAGAAAAGAACAGAACTGTAATGAAATAAGTCAGTCTCAGACAAATACAACATGTTTTTCCTCCTTTGTCAAATCCAGATTTAATTGTGTGTATATGTTAGTGTGTGTGTTTGTGTGTGTTTGTGTGCATGTGTCTCTGTGTGTACATAGGTGTGTGTTTGTGTACATGTCTGTGTTTGTGTGAGTAAGTTTGTGTGTGTGCATTTGTGTTTTTGTTCATGGGTGTGTGTGCTTATCTGTGCATGTTTGTGTGTATGCTTGTGTGTGTTTATATACTTATGTTTATGTGTATGTGTTTGTGTATGTGTTTATGTGTATTTATGTTTGTGTGTGTTTATGTGTTGCATTTGTGTGTGTTTGTGTATGTTCATGTGCATGTGTTTATGTGTATGTGTTTGTGTGCGTGTACATAGGTGTATGTGTGTGTGTTTATGTGCACAGGTGTGTGTGTTTGTGTATGCTTGTTTGTGTGTATATATATTTGTGTGTGTTTGTGTGAATATGCTTTTGTGTGTGCATTGGTGTGTGTGTTTATGTTTATATGTTTGTGTGTGTATGCATGGATGTGTTTGTGTGCGTTTGTGTGTGTGTTCCTTTGCATGCGTTTGTGTGCATTTGCTTGTGTTTGTGTGTGCATAGGTGAGTGTTTGTGTGTGTATATGTATATGTGTGTGTTTGTGTGTGTGCATATGTGTATGTGTGTGTTTGTGTGTGTATGTTCTCATGAAACTAGAAAGAAGAGCAGGGTTGTTTTGAAGAGGTCCGAAAGGAGCTGGAGTGGGAAGAGAGTGGTTCTAGATCTCATGTAAGATGAAGGGGGTTATTATTTAGGGGGGGCCGGGGGAGGGGGAAGTATGCCAGGAACAGAAGGGCAGATGGTTTGGGCCAGGACAATAAAAACAGTGTATAGTGACAATACATACAAAAATGCCACAATGAAACTCATTGCTTTGCCATCTAACTTTAAAAATGAACGATAGCAAAATTTTCATCTTTAATTACAAGGACCATGCTTGCACAACCTCTTCACACTGTGGCAAACGGTGTGTTTCAGAAGTATGACTGTTTGAATCAGCGGCTCCATATTTTCAGCCCTGAGCGTGGGCTTCCCTTCCACACTTGCTTTAACTTGCACATGTCAAAAACAGTCATGAAATTTAAGATGCACACTAATTTCAGTCACACAGAGATGACGGATTTGTCCTTATGCAATCATTTTGAAGTCAGATCACAGTGGTTAACTGTGTAGTGTGGTTTTGCATGGTTTTAGAAGAAATCAACAGCAAAGGATCCTCAAAATTCATGAAAATCAAATCAGAAACTCATTGACTAAAACCAGCCAAAGCTCACTTAGCACCAGAGGCCGCTTCCATGGTAACGGAACACAGCTGTGACTCTGCTCACCACAGGCAATTAGAAGTTTTCTTTAAGGATATTGTTAACTTCTCATTTCACATTTGTATGCTACTTTCTGTTAACCATTATAAATATGAAATCAGCAACCCATACTAGGGGCTGATCAAATACTAGGTGGGAAGGCCGTATAAGCCTACCGGAAGAATCATATGCAATTCACTTTAATTGTTGTGGGGAGTGGGGCAAATAACTGAGGCGGGAATTTCCTGGGTATAGATAGAGTACCATACTTCTAGATTTTTATTAATCATAGCAATAGGGTCTCTTACTCACACAGTAGGCAGATTATAAAACTGTGTTCATTGACATTATCAGTAGCAGTTTTACTTTTACTTAAAAAATGTCTCATAAATTGCATTTCATGTTTGCCCTGAAGACATATGACGTATAACTTACCCCCAAAAACCTCTTGAGTGGAGACTGAAGGGTCATTTAAGAAAAAAGAGAAGAAACTAGGTACATAATGTAAACTGCTCCTTCAGTCTCCCAGAAGGAAGGAAACAGATTGGCAATGGGTGTTTATTTAAATTACTAAATTACCTTTACAGCAACATGAGGCCAAGGAGGCATTTATTTGCAAAGCTGTAATACAGCATCTTTACCAGGAAATCTTAAATAAGAGCAAAACCACTTCAGGGCATTGGCTGGAATTTAGAGCTACGAACATTAAGCAATCAAGAAGAAATTGGCATAGCGCTATTTCATTGATACAGACTGTACTATGAATAACCAAAATAAAGAAAGAGAAGAATATGCTCCCTGCCTTGGTACTACATTTTACTAGCAAAAGAAGATAAA
The DNA here is from genome assembly GCF_949786415.1 of Peromyscus eremicus. Lineage (NCBI taxonomy): Eukaryota > Metazoa > Chordata > Mammalia > Rodentia > Cricetidae > Peromyscus > Peromyscus eremicus. Next base: position 31,776,306 of record NC_081416.1, on the reverse strand, counting down.
TAAGAAGACAATAAGTTGCCTCAAAAGCAGTGATAAAGATTATGTAAAACCAACAAAACAAAACAAACAACAACAAAAAACTCTACTCATTAACACCAAAGATCTATCCAAACTGGCAAGGGGTGGGTTAAGAAGAGACACAAAGCACATTTGTTTCTTGAGCTGTTTTTAGTCTTTCGGTGCTGTGGAATTAGAGCAGCAAGCTGAAATGATTTATGGAATGAAGAATTCCTGCCCACCCAGTTCACAATCATGTGCAATAACTACTGTTTCCTGCTATTTGCCACAATATTTAGCTCAGATGTAGCAAAAAAAAAAAAAAACCCAAAAAACAAAAAAAAAGAACCCCTCACTACACACAGAAGAGTCAATTATAAAAAGAAGCAGATTCCCTTACACTTCTAATATATATAATATATGTGTAGTTGAGCACAGATCTGTAAATATCCTTTAATCTTAATATTCAGCTTCTCTTTTCAATTTTCCCAAGGAGTTTAATTTGCTTTCACTTTAAAAGTAACTTTCATATTGACTAGTCTCTTCCTTTCTCCCTAGGAACTACCAAGCCTTTCCCCCTTTCCACAATTTAGAATGAGGTTATCTGTTAGCAAGTGATCATTAATTTATGTAACTGTTCCACAGAGGTGATCTTGTCAAATAGTTATTTTCTTTATGTAATTAATTAGCTTTATTATGTATATGGCTACTCACAGGAGTATATAGTTGACCCATCCCACAGGCCAGGTTATTGGGTGAGACTCGAGGAGGCACCCCCTGAAAGGTCAATGGCTCCTGACATATAGTAGTCTAAAACTGTAAATAGTACTGTTGTAACATTTGTAAAGGTTAATAGAGACATAGAGGAGTCCTAAAGTTATATTAAAAGATGAAACCACAGTTAATTGATGTGTGTGTGTCCACATGTATGCACATGTGTGTAATTCAGAACAGTAAGAGCTGTTATTACAAAATGAACTAAGTAAAAGGAGTCAGATATTTTTCTTGAAGACCCTATTTTTATATTGGAAATTTCTACTATATTTTACGTTATAAAACAGACTGTCCTAGAGGCTGGAAAGATGGCTCAGGGATTAAAAGCTCTTGCTGTTCTTGCAGAAAACTGGAGTTTGGTTCCCAGTATCTATTACTGGTAACTCACAACTGCCTCTAAATCCAAATCCAGGGGATCTGATGCCCTCTTCTGGCCTCCATGTGACCTACACCCATATGGCAAACACTAACACAAACACATGAATAAAAATAAAGATTGCCGGGCGGTGGTGGCGCACGCCTTTAATCCCAGCACTCGGGAGGCAGAGCCAGGCGGATCTCTGTGAGTTCAAGGCCAGCCTGGGCTACCAAGTGAGTTCCAGGAGAAGGCGCAAAGCTACACAGAGAAACCCTGTCTTGAAAAACAAAAAAAAAAACAAAAACAAAAATAAAGATTAAAAAACCCCCCATACTATCAAGTTCATTTATAATCAACTCAGGCATCAGTTCAGAAAAATGACATGGTAATTAAAATAGAAAATCAATGGAAACGATGAGACTTGACATGATTTTAAAGTAAGGAAATTTGGTCTATTAAGACCTTGACTTTACAGAATTGGCAGTTACTGCCAAAGTTCAGTCTTCCTGAATTACTAATGGTTTACCACATCCTCTGGATATCCGGACAGATGCTAAAGGGGTTTTTGAAAACAATGACAAAGATAAAAATGTAAAAAGAAGACGCGTTATTTACAGCAGTCGTATAGTAAAAGTAGAGGAGATGGTAATTTCCTATCATAACCTCATGGAACTTTTTGGGAAGTTGTTGGAGCAATCTATGTCTAAATGTATTAAGAATATAGATTGTAGCCGGGCAGTGGTGGTGCATACCTTTAGTCCCAGCACTCAGGAGGCAGAGGCAGGCACATCTCTGTGAGTTCCAGGACAGGCTACACAGAGAAACCCTGTCTTAAAAAACAAAACAAAATGAAACAAAACAAACAAACAAAAGATTGCATTAAGACCAATGAGTTTTAGAAAATGAGTGAGCAGAGAGAAAATACACATTGCAGGGGTGGATATCAGCATCCCTGGCTCAGGGAAATTACATAGCTGTTCCAAAGGGCAGGCACCATGGTGCTTTAGGACCTTTATTCACTAACTCCACCTTCGCTTCCTGAGACACACAGGTTTGATGAAGAGAACAAGGAGATCGTGGTCAGGGGAGGCTGTAGAGTTGGAAAACACCCAATACTTTCTCGTTCTCTTTTTCTTAGTCAAAAATTATTTATAGATTTCTATATCTCATCCTTAAAAATTTTTTTTGAGCCCTTGGCAGAATTTCAATGTTCTATCAGCGGATAGTTGAGCATACCTAGTCCCCAAACTAACGTTGATGATAGCTTATGGTCACAATGCGGGGCAGATAATGAAAATTTATGTGGTTAGCTACTGCATTAATTTGAGAGTTAACATAGTAACTCCAATTAAAAACCCTGTGAAAGGCTTCACCAACAGAGCAGGTCAAGAGAAGGGCAGATATCTGAGCTTGAAGACAAAGTGGAGGAATTGGAACATTCCAACAAAGAGAAAGATAAGTTAATAAGAAGGTGTGAGCTGGAATATTGAGATATTCAGAACACAATGAAGAGACCAAATTTAAGAATTGTGAGTGTAAATGTGGGAAATCTCACAAGACTGCCCCTCCTTTCCCAGATGAAGAGCTACCGGCAATTAAGGACTGCTGAAAGAGAGAAATTGAGTCTTTCTCAAGATGAGTCCCCTAACTGGTTAGCCAATAACAAGTGTTCAGTCATATATGTGTATATATGCATATATACATATACACACATGCATATACATGTATATATATATATATATATATATATATATACATACATATATATGAGCAACACTTAATGGACTTAGCAGGCTGTACATTTTCACGTATAATATAGTTATATATACATACATATGTAACAATAATTATTAAAGAAAAAGAGGCCATAGATTTAAGTGGGACATAGGAGGGGTTGGAGGGAGGATGTGGGGGAAATGATGTAAATACACTACTTAAATATGAAATTCTCAAAATATAAAGGCAGGTTCATAAGAATAACAGCAGCAAATTTCTCAACCGAAATCTTAAAAGCCAGGAGGGCTTAGAATGATGTTTTCCCAGTTTTAAAAGACAACTGCCAATCTAGACTTCTATACCCAGTAAAGCTATCAGTTCACAATGGAAGAAGAAAAGAAAATTTTCTATGATTGAAAAAACAAAACCTTAAACTAACTCTACAGAAAACACTTGGATTTTTTTAAATTCAAGAGAAAGACGAACATATCAACAGGGCCACAAGAAATAATAAGCTCCTTTTGAATAATAGTGAAGAGAGAGAGGAATAGGAAAACAGGAAATATTACAAAAATCAACAGAATGAAAGGAAGCAGCTTTTCAATAATAACTATGTTTTAATGGCCTCAAGTCACCAATCAGAAATCACTAAATAACAGATTGGATTAAAGGGCAGGATTCATCTATTTGCTGACTTATACATCTCCATAAAAGACAGACACTATCTACCTTAGGATGAAAGAGTAGAAAAATGTATTCCATGCAGATGGAACTAGAAGACAAGCAGACTCATTGTTCTAATATCTGACAAAATAAACTTTAAACCAAAACCAGTCAAAAGAGATAAAAATGGTCACTTTATGTTGACAAAAAGAACATCCCTCAAGAGCACATTACAGTTCTAAACATATTGACTAAATATGTACATATCCAATTTCATAAAAAAATACTGCCTACTAAAGGTAAAGTTACAGATTGTGCTCAGCACAATAATGAGTAACTTCAATTCTCCACTGTTGTTAAACAATGGGCCGTCTAAGTCAAATGGTATGTATAGAACCATTTAAATTGATGATGTCATAGATTGAATGGATTTGATAGACATCTACAGAACATTCCATCCAAACCCTGCAGAACCTGCACTTTTCTCAGGAGGTGTAGGGCTTCTTTCCTAAAATATACTATATATTAGGAAACCAAGAAAATCCTGATGGACAGAGCATTCTACCTGGTCACAGTGGAACACAACTACAAATTAACAGCAGGAGGGGCAATAGAGCATTCAGAAACTCACATAAAGAGGAAAACACTGTTGAATGACCAATGTGTCAGTGGAGAGACAAAGAAGGAAATGCAGAAGTTCCTCAAAATGAATAAAAATGAAAACCCAGCATACAAAAGCCTGTGGATACAATGAAAGCAGTCTTTTTGAAGGATGTGATTTTCATTCATTTAACTAACTGAAAGAGAATTTAAGAGTTATTTCCAATTGCTTTTATGATATTGTCAGAGTATATAATTCTGACAAAATTCTCAGTGGGAGTGAAAATGGTTTAAGACACACATACTCTCTCTCTCTCTCTCTCTCTCTCTCTCTCTCTCTCTCTCTCTCACACACACACACACACACACACACACACACACACGTAAAGTAAACCACACAAACACTTGATTTGTATTTATTCTCATCAAGTTGCTGTGCGGGAGAAACTGATGGACTATTTTCCTTACCACAGGAAAAAAAATGAAGAGCAATTAGTACTATAAGAAACATCTGAAAGGAAAAAAAAGGAAAGAAAGGAAATAAGAGGAAGAAGAAATGGAGGGGAGGAAAAATATTCCAGTGTAGATGTTTGACCTGTTGGCATGCTTTCTTTTCCTTTTTAAAAAAATATATTAAAGTTTTATTATAAAGAACTTGCACATAAAAAATGCCAAGCAGTGAAATCAACTGCACTCAAAGCCCATACATCTCAGTGAACTTCTGGTCAGAAATACTTTATTTTCTGTATGTTGCATTTTTCAGAGGCTTTGTAGTGACAATAATTGGTTTCTTGACCTAAAGGAAGGGAGGTGAAATTGAAGGAGATAAAGGTCAGATGTGTCAATATGTGGATTTTCATTTTCAGTCCCCTTGTTCCGAGAAAGACAGTACTTTTTCAGAAGATATGGGGCAGTGTGTTCACCCAATCCTCCTTGTGCCATGGTCAGATTGTTGGACAGTAGTTAAAAGAGAAAATAGCAGTTAGATGTTTTGTTTTCTATATCTTCTGCCCTGCCCATGCCTTCATCTAGGTTCACATATTGAAGAATATTAGAAGCTCTAGGTTCATTGGATAGTTCAGAAAATAGGTTGTCTTATTGGTCCCTTGCTGGGTAAAGAGTTAACTATGTATATGGAGACTGGAGTTCCCTTGAAATTTTCCCTTGGAACAATCACACCAAAGAAGGACATGGAAATAGCAGAAGGTAGCACTGGCTGTCAGTCAGTCATCCTTCTTGTGTAAAGACAGTGGCAGCTGCTGTACTGTCACCTAGAAGTGGGATGAGAATTTCTCATCTTATGGGCATAGGTGGATGACTTGGAAAGATGTGTGCCCCCCTGCCTTTCCTGCTCCTAATACCTGGGTTACCTATCGACATCGTAGAATTTAAACCCAGTAACTGCAGATAACCTTTAGTGAAGGAGAGTGGCTTCAACTGTTCAAGGAAACTCTGATTATAAGATTATTTCAAGCTGATTGTACCTAGGGGCTTAGCATTGACGGATTATAGGCCCTGATGATGCTTATTAACTGTCTTTCACTTATATTTATCCAGCAAACAGTATATTAAGACAAAGGTTAAAATAGTTACTTAAAAAGGATACGTGATGCTTAACAAAATTAAAATTTTTTCCCACTGTCTTAGTCACAAGAACGAAGATCTCTGACATCTTTATTATACGCAAACATATTCAAATGGAACTACAGATTTTCTAGGAGTTTTATTTGCTCCTTTGGGATTCAGTCCCTTTTACTGTCCCTTTTAGTGTTTACTCATTTTGCTCACTTCCTCCAACCTTCTAGAACTTAAACATCACCAGAATGAGACCTCCTTGGATGCTGTTCCTTAGATTGCCAGTGATAAAAAAAAATCATCTTTTAAATACACTTCCACGGAGGCCACATGTGTACCATATATAGCCTTAATGTAATTCATGAGGAGAGGGCCTCCAGCATCCTACGCGTAAAGTCTTGAGCTTGGTATGCTCTGGTAGTTTGTCTTTGATCCGAGGAAACCCACAATTGAATTAGCTGAGATGATTTCTTTTCTGTTTTCCCCTCTTTCTCGTGCCCTTCGTAGATCTGTAGCTCAGAGAACTCCGGCCCTGGGGACAGACGCGGAATCATTTTATTTTCAGGGTTGGCCGCTTCTCTGTCTCACTGACTGTTAAGGGAAAGTGAGAAAGCCAGACAGTTTAGGAAAATGAAACTTGTCCTGGTTCTACGGTGACGACGGATCCTGTAAGAAATGCGGGCCGTTTCTCCCAGTATTCACCCAATCTGTTCCTATTTCAGAGGGAGAAGGAAAAAAATGCTCGTTAGAACTGAGTGATAGATTGTCTGATGCTAAGGATTTCTCCCCGCCACACCACACTCCTGTTTATATTTACGTTTTCTTGTTTAGTCTTACCCCTAAATGGAGTGGCAAGACAGTGTCATGTGAAGGACATTTGTAACTTAACCCTCAGAACTTGGAACTTCTAAGTTACCAGATGATATCTACTCTGCTATGCTAAGATTCCAGAACAAAGGAACCATGAAGCCATTAGCTTGAAAATCTTTAGTTGTGAAAAACAAGGCCTGTAAATACCTTATAAGGTAAATATGAAAAGACATTGTGCCCAGGCTTCTCTTGGGTACCCAAGTCCCTCATCAACAAGATTTTATTTCTATATTTTATCTCATATTCAAAAGGATATGGATTGACTTTTACCATACATTGACTGTTTTAAACTGATATCTTAGAAGAAAGAGAAGCGTTACTACAGTAAATGAAGCTAAAATCAAAATTATATCATATAATCTTACAAAGCAGTGGTTCTCAACCTTCCTAATGCTGTGACCCTTTAATACAGTTCTTCATGCTGTGGTGACTCCCAGCCATAAAATTATTTTTGTTGCTACTTTGTAACTTTAATTTTGCTACTGTTATAAATTGTAATGTAAATATCTGTGTTTTCCAATGGTCTTAGGTGACCCCTGTGAAAAGGTCATTTGACCCCCCCCCCAAAGAGGTGGTGACCCACATATTGAGAGTCATTGTTATAAAGAAATACTTTGAGACTAATTACATTACAGAGCAAGGAGGAAGGGATATCCCATGACTAGTTAAGTCTGGCAGTCAAGGTTTCTAGAGTCATAGTAATTATTAGAGGAAACAAAAGGAAAACAGATTTAAGGGACCTTTGAGGCAGAAAAATTTTCAGCTCATGGGACAGTGCTAGACAGATAGGCTGACACAGATTTCTGGTCAGGAGGACAATTAGCTCTGTCACTGTGCCCTTAGATCGTTATTTTGGATCACTCATGCCTTTAATCTCAAACAAAAGATTAGCTTGTATAAAACATTTCTCTGTTTACATGTTTATATTTACTGGGTTTGATAGAGTGTGGTGCTGAGTTTGATGACACTGGACTATGGTGGTATTTTATTTGTACTGAAATGTGATTTTAATTGTATGTTAATAAATAAAGTTGCCCGGGGGTCAGAGCTATTAGAGCCATAGCAAAAGCTGGGCGTTGGTGGTGCACGCCTTTAATCCCAGCACTTGGTAGGCAGAGCTAGGTAGATCTCTGTGTGTTCAAGGATACAGCCAACAGACAGTGATGAGGCAGTCATGTGGTTGGCTTTACAACCAATGAGAAGGCAGAACAGAAAGTCTATATAAAGACAAACAGACAGGAAGTAGCTCTCTTTCGGAGAGGTCTCTTGGCTGAAGAGGCTAGCTCCAGCAGGCGGGTAAGGCTCTTAGCTCTGATCTCTTGGCTTTCGTCTTTATAGTGGCTCTGTGTTTCTTATTTAATAAGATGGTTGGTTACATCTACACTGGACTGTGAAGGTAGATTCCTTGTCTTAGAAGCCTTTCTGAACTGTGCATTGGAATTAGCTTGTATGGAAATCTGGTGTGACTTTATTGGTAGAGGGTGATGAAGGTCATGCTAGTCCTTAAATTTTAGAAGGATTAATGTGGGAAAGCATGAGCAGTGGGAACATTCACCTTGACTTGTAGCTAGAGTTTTCTTGCCTGGCTGGCCCACAGTCAGGACAAATCTCTCTCACCTGCCAGTCCCACAGCCACTCAGACCCGACCAAGTAAACACAGAGACTTATATTGGTTACAAACTGTATGGCCGTGGCAGGCTTCTTGCTAACTGTTCTTACAGCTTAAATTAATCCATTTCTATACCTTGCCACATGGCTCGTGGCTTACTGGGATCTTCACATGCTGTTTCTCATCATGGCAGCTGGCAGTGTCTCTCTCTCTCAGCCTTCCACTTCCCAGCTTTATTCTCCTCCTTGTCCTGCCTACACTTCCTGCCTAGCCAATGGCCAATCAGTGTTTTATTTACTAACCAGTCAGAGCAACACATTTGCCATACAGAACGTCCCACAGCATTGACTCTCATCACTTACTGCATTCCTTATGCATCTAGACTAGACATGGCTTCCCAAGAAACCTTTGCCATCAGACCAGACAACCGATGTTAGAAAGTGACAGGACATGTGCATGTCCATATCTTAGTAAATGTAGAAATCTTCATACTATTGAAAGCATGATAAATGTCGAGTCATTCAACAGCTCAAATTATCAGTTGAATGTGATGATGGTTCTTGAACAAGAAAACTTTCCAGAATAATGAAAAGGGGACTTTGACTCTCTCAGGAGGCAGTGCATAACCTTGCTTCTTTCACAAAGAATAGAGCCTGAAGAGAGATAAGTAGTGGAATTTACTGCCAAATGCAGCCTTAAATAAGGTACTAACTTCACCATCATATGGATGCTATGTACACCCTCTATATTATGACAATAGCTCTTACCAATGATACTCCCCTAAAAAAATCTGCAACTCCAGGGTACATGAAAACAAAACAAAACAAACAAACAAAACATCATCATCAACAACAACAAAACAACACCAAACTCAGCTTGTGAGACATTCTACAGGACACCAGAAAATATCTCTCAATGACATAAAGATGAAACAGAAATACTGGCAAACTGTCACATCCTAGTGGAGACTGAGAAGACATAATTAAGGGCAATTCAGGAGACTTCGATCTTGGCGCAGAAAGAATACACTAATGGAAAACTGATGAAATCCAAATAATGCCTGGAGTTTAGTTAATACTAGTGGGCCAATGTCAGAATCCTAATTCTATAAATGCGTCACAGTAGCATCCAAGGTTAATGATGGCAAAACTGAGTGAGGTGTCCAGAGGAACTCTGAATTATCTTTGAAATTTCTTCTTCGTTATAAATTATTTCTAAAGGACTCTTGAGATAGCTATTGGTAAATATTTCTATGATCTATTCACATCAGGTACAGAACATTTTTAAGTTTAAGAAGGAAAACCTGAAGCAGAAAGAAGGAATCTTTTTGTTAGGTATAAAAGAGATAAGAAATAAAATAAAGCACACGAGGCACAGCAGAGAAAAGCAATCATTGGATCATAATGAATAGGGAGATAATTTGCTGTAAGTCTGTTTAAAGGTTAAGTGCTCCATATTCTATAATTCTTCAGAGGTGAGCATTCTCTTTATATTTCCTCCCCTGTAACATGACCCCCTCCCTAATATTAACCACATATACCTAGCCCCATTATGTACAGTCCCCAGAGTCTCCCTGAAGGAAGTTCAAAGGGGAGTTTTTTTTCACACCCAATTATTCTGAGGTATTTTTCTTCTTTCTTCTTCTGGCATATTTATCTTGTTTTAATCGCCTTGCTTCTTCCATGACTTTATGCTATATCAAACTAGTAAGCAATGTGAGGGAGCTGGTAGCCAGCTGTTTTCCATCCCAGCTGCAGAAACAGTAGACACTAGAGCCAATGAAGGAACTGCAAACACAAGTCTCTAAAACATTCTCCTTACATGGTCTATCCTTCAAATCCAAGGCACCAAAGGGAAAGGCATTCTGTCTCTGGGTAGAGACTGTTTCCATTGGTCCAAATTAGAACAGAAAGAAAGATTAAGGAGTTAAAAGGAGGAAATATTCATGCTATATTTCCTACAAGGATATAGATTCAGGACATTCATTTAATAAATGAACTCAAACATTCATGCTGTATTTCCTACAAGGATATAGATTCAGAACATTCTTTTAATAAATGAACTCAAACCTCTCTGTGTAAAAAAAAAGATGTCTGGAAACAGAGGGAAGTAAAGTTAAAGACTTTTTTGTGGTATATGTGTATCTCAAATATGTACAGCAGTGTGTTGGGTAGCCGGAGACAAAACGTACAAGCACCATCAACCTAGTAAGAGAAATGATACAAACTTCCTATAGCAAGAAATTAAATAAATGTTAACTCTGTAATAACAAGTAGAATTATGTTTCATAAGCTCACTGACCTGGAGGCGCTACTGCAAATATGTTTCTCTGTGGCCATTTCCAGGGTTTTTGTACTACTTCATTATCTTGAATTCTATTTGAAATATTTTTATTTATTCTTTGAAAATTTCATTCATGTATACAATGTATTATGATCACATCCATTTCCTTCCTTGAAATCCCCCTAACATGCCCTCCCTTTCTAAGTACATGTTTTACTTTCCCCCATTGTATCCAATCAGCACATTCTGTGTGCAGGCATCCTTTGGAGCATGAATAACTTACCAGTGGCAGCAACCCCAAAGAAAAAGTACTCTCCTTCCCCCAGGTTCTGTTAACTGCCAATAGTGCCTCAGCTAGGAATGGGACCTCTGCTCGGCATCGAGGTCTCCTGAGTCCCTCCCTGATCCATACTGGAACTTGGCTTGATTGTGGGCAGGTAACCACAGCCTCGGTAAGCTCATGAATGTAACAGGTGTGACATGTCCTGAAGGCAGCTACACCACAGCACTCCTCCCCACTGCCCAGCTCTTTGTAAGTCTCAATGAGAACTCTTTATCACCTCTCCATTCCCAGCATCAGACAAAACTTCCGTGGAAGAAGTAAATATAAAAGTATGAAGAAACAAGTAGCAAAATCAAGCTAATATATAGAGAGTTTATATTTCTTGGACTCTTTTGAAGTTGAAAAATACTTATTTTTCAGAGTTTCAAAGTGGACTAGGGAGATGTTTCAGTGATTAATAGAGCATGTTGTTCTTGCAAGACTTGAGCTTGGTTCCCATCTCCCACATTCTGCAGATCACTACTGCTTGTAAGTCAGCTCCAGTGGAACCCAATGTCTCTGGCCTCTGTAGGCACTTGCATTCACATGCTCATACTCACTCTACCACATAATAAAAATAAAATAAATTTAAAGACAATTAACAAAGTATTATTCATGAAATGTTTAGCAGCTGGTAGACTTCTATTTATCACCCCCCAAAATTCCCTTTAAGCTATTCAAAATGATGATGAGTTTTGTGCAAATCTCTACAGTGTGTAGTTCTTTCTCTTCCTGTAGGTAAGCAGAAGTATTACAACTCTACAGCCATCACCACACATCATACTTTGAATTTGTATACTTGCTTTCTCATGAGGATGGCATTTCAAACTCTGTTGAAGAGTTCTTATCTTTCTAACTAGGCCTTAAATGAATTAAAAAGTATGTGAAAAAATATAGTTAGTAGAGAGCTGGTGAATGTTTAGTATTGCTCTCAGAAGAAAAAAATGTTGATGTGTGCATGTGTGTACATATATCAGTTTGTAGTAATTTTTGAAAGTTAAAAATTACTTATGTGTATATGTGTATACAATTCTGTATGTGAACATGTGTATGCAGATGCCTCCAGAGACCAGAGAAGAGTCTTGGAATTACAAGTGGTTATTAGCCATCTGATGTGCCTGGTAGGAGCCAAACTTGGGTCTTTTGGAAGAGCAGCAAGTACCCTTAAATGCTGGGCTATCTCTCCAGTAACAAGTTTTTAATAATTTTGTTGCTGTAAAGAATGTATATAATTTTGTTGACTGTTCTTAATTAATGTAGTCATAAACAACTTATAGTTCTAATTGAAAAATATTTGTAGTCCAGGTAGGACTGTTGGTTGCTATGCTCCTTTGGAAGTGTGCATGATGCATTCTTGTACCATGAGAGCTAGTCCTCAGAAAGGAGGCTTCCCTATCCATTCCCTATCCATTGTGATCTTGACGTGAATATGGACTGATATTTTTTTATCTAGTATCTCATGATCCTCAGAAGTAGACTTGTGTTACTTGTGCTATCTGCCAAAAGAGTCTTTGTAATATGAATCTTAAAAGGTCTTATAATAAAAAACCCAGAGCCAGATATTGGGGTGAAAGCTGAAAGATCAGAGAAGCAGAACAACCAGCCATTAGCTTACCTCTACGAAATCCTCAGCCTAAAGAGAGGGAGTTCCTGTTTCCTCACGCCTTATATACCTTTCTGTATTATGTGTGCATGTGTGTACATATATCAGTTTGTAGTAATTTGTGTCCTGCCATATTAATTCCTGGGATTAAAGGTGTGTGCCACCACTGCCTGACCTCTGTGTCTAATTTAGTGGCTGGCTCTGTCTTCTGAACCCCAGGTAAGCTTTATCAGGGTACACAATATATCACCACAAATCTTCTTTTATGTGACCAGATTGCATTCAAAGAAAATTGAGAACCTGAGATTTTTGAGAGGAGTTACTGGGATGTGTGTTTAAGCACCTGAGTGTATTGGTTAGGTTTTTTTAATTTGTTTGTTTTTCTTTTTTGTTTGTTTTCATCTTGACATAAGTTAAAGTTATCTGGGAAAAGGAACCTCAACTGAGAAAATGTCTCTGTCTGATGGCCTGTAGGCATGCCTTATAGGGCATTTTTTTGATTCATGATTGATGTGAGAGGGCTCTGCCAAGTGAGGATGAGGCCACCCCTGGGTAAGTGGTCCAGGTAGAGCAAGCAACAGTGAACAAACCAATAAGAAGCATTCCTCCATAGCCTTGGCTTCCTGTCTCCAGTTTCCTGTGTGAGTTCTTGCCCTGACTCTCTCCTTCATGATGGACTACAAATATAGGCTGAAGTAAACCCTGTTTCTTTCTTCTGTGCTCTTTTACAGCCTTAGTCCATAAATGCTGACTAGGAGTGACAAAGGAATAAAGATCGGACACACAGGGGCACAGAAAGGCTGGAATGGGTGATTTGGGTTCTCTGGTGAAGAATCTGCAGTATTCCCCCAACCTCCCAAGCTCAGTGTGCTTATTATGTACTGTCAAATAGGGAAGCAGGTTATTTCATATAGCTGAACAAAGAGGTGGGATTAGGCATCTCCATAGAAGAGTCTCTGTAGGTTAGCAGTCTTCAGGCCATGGACATCTGGAGTGGCGGAAGGGGGGAACTATGGTGGACAATTTCTGCCCATCTGTCAACATTTGCACTTGGATCGGATGAAGACTTCGCCACTCTCATGGACCAATGCATTGGAGTTCTTTAACGTAGTGTCCCCATGTCAGCAACACACATTTCCTAGTCAGCCCCCAAGTTGCTTTTGGTCATGGTCATGGTCTTTATCACAGCAATAGAATACAAACTAGAATGCTAAGCAATGCTAAGTTTAGTTTTCCCTCAGAGATTCTGCTTCCTGAGAACGGAGGACTACAGTGTAGTGCCTAATTGGTTTCGATGGCAATTACAGGTATCCTAACCTCCAGTAAGTGACTCCTGAGCTTGTACGCGCGCGCGCGCGCACACACACACACACACACACACACACACACACACACACGTCCTAAATAGGTACAGACAGGAGTGCAAAAATCTAGTCCTTTCTCACATTATAATAGCTATTGGGATTCCTGTGTAGAACCAGCAGAAAAATAGTTTTAATTTTTTAGTATAATTACAAATTATTAAATAGCTACATTAAATCTTCATAGCCCCCCCTTTTTATCATGCTTTTGAGTGGTGCTGTGAATGTGAGTCCTAGAGCATGATGAACATGTTCTCTACCACTGAGCTATACCCACAGCTTTAATGGCAATATTTTTAAAGTGACAAACAAAAGTTTAAATACAGTTTTTCTTTTGAGAAATGTTTATTTCACATTTTTATATTTTTAAAATATATTCGAAGTCCTTTTCTTAATGTTCTGGAGAAATGAGTACTGAATTTAACAACAGGATGCTCACAATCTTACACATATGCTACTGATTTAGTTCTTTCCTTTAGGCTAAAGAGGAAATGTATTTGCAATTAATAATTCAGTGTATTTGTGTATGATTGGGTGGATGTTTAGGATGCCATTTGAATTATAAGAAAGTGAAGCTAAACCCGAAAATTCCTTCCTAAACACACAATCACTCTGGTAACTGTGAAGTCTATTTGAACATAAATGGCCTCTCTCCAGGTAAGTTGGTGGTGCTGAGGAAGTACTGAGAACAACCTTCATTTCCCTACAAATGGAATGCCTCTACAGCTGATTTAGAGTGCATATTCAGTGAGATGGCTCAGTAGGTAAAGGCACTTGCTGCCAAAGCGTGATGCACTGAGTTCAGTTCCTGGAATCTACATGGTAGAAGGGAAGACCTGACTCACAGGCCAGGCATGGTGGCACATACCTTTAGCTCCTACATTTGGGAAGCAGGGCAGGCATATTTCTGTGAGTTTGAGGACAACTTTGTCTACATAGCAATTTCCCAGCCAACCAGGCCTCTATACTGTGACACTGTTTCAGTTCTCCCTAAAAAAAGAACTGACTCATGCAAGTTGTCTTCTGATCTCCATGTACAGGCTGTGGCACATGATCACGCACACGCACACACACACACACACACACACACACACACACAAACACACAAACACACAAACACAATAAATAAATAAACAAACAAACAAATATATAATTTCCTATCATGGTGCTGTACATTTGCAATCCCTGGACTCCAGGGGTCGGGGCATGAAGATCAAAAAGAGGAATTCAAGCCCATTTGTAGCACGATTCTTAAAAGGTCTTATTAATAAAATCAAACCTGAGCCAGGTATTGGGGTCAACGCTGGAAGATCAGAGAAGCAGACCCAGCCACAGCCACCTCATCTTGCTAGTTCCTCAGCTGATCCTGTTTCCTCAGACTGGATACCTCTGAGTCCTCATCCAGAATGAATCTCAGCTGAACTGCTGCTCGAAAGCCTGAAAGCTTAACCAGCCAAATGCTGCTAGTTTCTGGTCTTCACACCTTATATATCTTTCTGTTTTTGCCATCACTCTCTGGGATTAAAGGCTCACTTCTTGAGATTAAAGGCGTGTGTCACCATGCCTGGCTGTTTTCAATGTGGCCTTGAACTCACAGAGATTGAGGGATTTCTGTCTCTGGAATGCTAGGATTAAAGGTGTGAGTGCCACCATTTTCTAGCCTTTGTATCTAGTGGCTGTTCTGTCTCTGACCCCAGATAAGTTTATTAGGGTGCACAATATTTTGGGGAACCCAATACCACCACACCCATTCTCTGGCCACATAGAGAGTTTAGGTCCAACCTGGGTCATATAAAACTTTATTTAAAAAAAAATTAAAGTACATCATTAATCCAATTTATAAAATCCAGATATCCATCTATCCTGCTTGGTTTTCAGTACCGTACTGGGTTGTTTTATATTTTTAATTTATTTTTGAACATCTCAAATTTATGCTGTTATCTAAGTTTTTTTGCAAGATATTATTTGTTGACAGTTTCATATATGTATATAGTACATTTTAGTCGTTTCCACCCATTCCTTTCCCTCATCTCCCTTTTTCTTCCACTGAGGCTTTTTTTCCTAAGAAGCCTTTCATGTCTTCTTATTGTGCGTGTGACACTCTGAGTTTAATGAGCATTGCTTGCATAGTGTGAGTTGGACATTATTTACTGGAGTATTGGTTATTTTTCAGTGTGTACAACATTGGCAAAGATGGCATTCACTTCTCATTAACTGCTAATAGTTCCTCTTGAAGGGGTTGGGTCTTGCCTCATTCCACCAGAATATATATAGATACAGGTAGAGACAATCTGGGTTCATAGAGGCTGTGCGCACTATGATGGAGTGATGCCAACTGCTTTATTCACCCAGACTCTCAGCATATGTATTAGGTACAGCATGAGATTGTATGTGTGTGTTGTGGCGTGGCGGGGGGGGGGGGGGGGGAGGGGGAGCTAATCTTTGTAGTAGGAGTCTGTAGGCATAGGAAAGCAGTCTTAGGCTATGAATATCTGGGAGGAGGAAGATGTATTTGCTAGTTTTTGCATATGCTGATCAATAATTATTGGTAAACACTAATACTTAGATCAGAGGAAGGCTTTGACATTCTTTGCCTGACCCATATGAGGAAGGCTTTACCAGTTTCTCATGGGTCTGAGGCACTGGTCCTTGACATGGCTGTGCCTATGTCAGCAGTACACATTGGCTCAGGACTTAATCCACTCTTGACAGGTTTATTCAAGGCTTCCTCAGCTCCCCACAGGGCCTCATGCGTCTGCTCCCCATCCAGTATGAAATGTTGATGGGCCCAATACAGGTTTTGTGGAATAATCACAACTGCAGTGAGTTCCTGAGTGCACTGGCCATGTCATGTCCATGACATATCTTTCTGAGTCATGCCACCGCATCCTTCTGCGCTTACATCCTTTGCACCACATGGGTGTCTAGGGCTTGCAGAGACCAGAAGAGAATGTTGGATCCTTGAAAATGGAGTTACAGTGGTTGTGAGTTGCCCTGTGGGTGCTTGGAATAGAACCTGGGTCCTCTGTAAGAGCATCCAGTACTCTTATACACAGACTATCTCTCAAGCCCCATTACTGACCTTTTAAATACTAACATATATATATGTTATGGAATTATATGAAAGTGGTAAGTAGAGCTGGTTTTGTTAACATCTGAAATATTTTCACGTCTTAAAGACGTGCTCAGTTTATATCTCCTATATATCACTCCATATAACTTCTGCTAGCTTTCATATACATACATCTGAATGATGTGATTAAAATCCTAGCCTCCCTTGCCTTTCTCTCTTCCCATGATTCCTCTCAGTTATACACGTGGCCTTGCATTTACCGATCACTTCACATTTTCCAGAATTTCAATTTCATGTGTCTCAATCTCCAGATATTATTCACTTTCCATCTAGGTCACTCTCTACAGTACCCCAAGTCTATAAATCCTCTATTACAGTGGCACCTAAAATCAATTGATACTACCTTCTAACAGTTTCATGATCAATTAATATTTCTTCCTCTTTATATACATCTCAACTCCCTTCTAAAGCTCGTAAAGACTTAATTTGATAAGATCTTACTTTGCCTATTGTTCATTCAGGAGATTATGACTAGAGAAAAATGCAATCTTACTGAACAGTTTAACTTCAGTGTTTTTAAATAGCAAACTGGCTTTAAGTGATGCCCAGTAATCCATACTTTATTTCCCTATCTTCAGATTCCTAGACAACTCTATCAAGCCTTCTGCTCCTGTAGATTTGTAACTCCTTGTTGCCTACTTTTATCTTCAAGTCACAAAAGAACCATTCAAAAAGATACCGTCTACAAATTCCAAATCCAAAACTGCTCCTTGTCTTATATGAGTCGCCATCTATCCTGCCCTCTCTAGTGTGTCTTCTAGATAGGACAATTGCCCACATCTTTACACAAATCCAATCCCTTATCTGCACGTCAGGCCCCGTTTTCTTTATCAGAAACATCTCTCTTGCCCCTTTCCCAGATGTCTCCTGATCTCTGTGTCTCTTCCCCCTCACTTTCTGGACCACTTCATTAAAATAACCATCTTGTCTTTCTGTCCTTTTCATTTCAATAGAGTGCTTTGATCATTCATCTCATTAACTTTTTTTCTGATAGCTTAGTATTTCTATTACCACTTAGTATTATATTTTGGAGAAATGTATCTCCATTTCCTTTTAATTTAGGTTTCAATGAGTATTGAGGCTAATAAGTGAGTGTGAGTTATATGAAGTTGTCCTATCAAAGGAGAAATTAATGAGGAGTTACATTATAAAATGATTTCTTAATCTTACCTTTATATCACTATATTGTGTCTAGAATGTAATATAAACATCTTACTACTATAAAAGTGAGGAAGAAGGAGAAACCAGGTAATTTACTGAAGTGTTTCCATATGTGTCAAGGGCAATGTTAATAGACATGCTCTTTTCTTCAAGTTAATAAGTATAGATCCTTTTATATAAAGAACATCATCGAAAAATATTGTGAATCCCAGGAGCAATACAAGCATTCCACTAGAAAACATCATAAGATCATGCAGACTAAAGGTATAAGTAGCATCAAAACATGATAAAGACTTACTTCTGGTCATGGCTCTTTAGTTAAGTTATAATTTTTAAAGGCAATAAAGCAGATACATTCTTTCCTGAAAAATTATTTCTGTATTTTGCATGGTATGGATTGTCTTTCAACCCATATAAATATGAGACTAAATAAACTCACTAATGCTATTAGAATCAACCTTTTATAGGTGATTTCAAGGGAATTGTCAAATATAGTTAGACTGAAGTTCCAGAAGTGCATGCATTTTTTTAGTGTCCTAACTACTTATACTTTGTTTTTCTACATTTTGTTCTTAACAGATAAATTAATTAGAAATGTGTGTTTAATATTGTAATAAGAAAAATCAGAGCTATGTAAAGGGGTAAATGCTTTGTGGACCATTAGCAAGGCAATCACCACCATAGAACTCTTTCTTATTCTATATATTAAGCTAGTTAGACTTATTCTTTGTTTAGTATCACTGAAAATTTAATTAAAACAATAGTATTAAAATGGTCTATACCATTCACTGTTTAATCTCTAAAATATTAACCTCCTTCCCCTCCTCTAAGAGGGCCCCAAACATACAGCCTATTGCTACTGTCTTTGGTTAACCCCCAAAGATGGAAAGTAAGTCCTAATTGCTAAAGACACCACACATTTCAGAAACAAGGCTCAGAGGCCCATGAGCTGGAATGAATGTGAATGCTCCCTCCTTCATGACTAGTTTTCATGGTACCAGAAAGTACCATGTAAACTTCCTAGGAGGGAGAAAACAACAGTGCCTATGAACCACATCAATGACCAGCATGGCCTGATAATCCTAAGGGTGTAGCAGTGGCATACATACCTTGGCAGTAACTAACTGCTCTCTAATTGGACTTAAGGCCTGCCTGCTCAAGAAGAGGGATAGGGACATCATGCCTGGTACTGGAAATCCAATTAACTACTCAGTGCTAATGAAGTCACGGTTATTGGATGAGAATCTATAACCTCTAATTTACTAAACCAGCATCATCTCTAACAGCACTTTATAAATGTTTGTCCTTATACGCACAGATATGTGTAGTCATTGCCCCTCATCAAGGAAACTTCTCCTTGCAACAGACAGGGACCACTACAGAAAACCACAACCAATTAATATGAAGAGTTGTGGAGCCCAGTCTCAAGGGATACATCTACAAAACATTCCTACACCTAAGGCTCAGGGAACATCATGGAAGATGGGAAGAGGGGGCAGAAAGATTTTAAGAGCCAAAGGATCAGGGAGTTTGCTATGAAACTGTGTCTCCTAGAAACATTAGAATCTACACCTATTAAATTCTCACCAACATGATTACCCAAATGTGGGCAGAATAAGGAGGACATCAACTAACATGCTAAACTATATGGGAAAAGCCCACAAGGCCTCACTCATATACAAAGAACTACAAGCAACTGAGTAAAGTTGGGAGTGGACGAGGTGACCATCCCCAGGGCAAAGCACACTAATTGGTTGTCCAGTGCCAAATGGTTATCCCTGAAAACACACATACAAGTGCTGTGGATATCATTCTGTGTAAATAAAACACTGATTGGCCAGTGGCCAGGCAGGAAGTATAGGTGGGACAAGGAGAGAGGAGAATTCTGGGAAGTGGAAGGCTGAGTGGGAGAGACCTGCCAGGCACCGCCATGACAAGCAAGACGTAAGGTACCGGTAAGCCACGAGCCATGTGGCAATTTATAGATTAATAGAAATGGGTTAATTCAAGATAGAAGAAGTAGATAACAAGAAGCCTGCCACAGCCATACAGTTTATAAGTAATATAAGCATCTGAGTGATTATTTTATATGTGGGTTGTGGGACTGCGGGGCTTGGTGGGACCTGGAGAGCTCTCCAGCTACATACAAGTAACATTATATGAACTCAGCAGGTTATATTTAGGAATGCATGTGTATGCACACATACATATATGCATGCAATAACAACTGGTGAAAAAAAGAGGCCATGCATTTGAAGAGTTGAGAGGGAAGGGTATGTTGCAGGGTTTGGAGAGAAGAAATGGAAGGGAGAAATGCAATTAAAATATCATCTCAAAACATAAAATAACCTTTAAAAATATTTTTTTACTCTGCTTCCCATAACTATCAGTGAATGTAGTATGTATGTATGTATGTATGTATGTATGTATGTATGTATGTATCTATCTATCTATCTATCTATCTATCTATCTATCTATCATAATTCACCTGGATTCCATTTAACCTCACACTTCATGTTTCACCATTCTTTTACTCCAATACCCAAACTGAATACTTCAAACAACTGGACTCCCTTTGGGGACCTGAATATGTTCTCTCTCTCTCTCTCTCTCTCTCTCTCTCTCTCTCTCTCTCTCTCTCATCTTTATATGTTCTTCATCTGAAGAATGTACTCAATTCATTTCACCTAGTTATCCTTCAACTGTCACAGGAAGTGTCTCTCTATCTCAGAACTCTTCCCTGCTCCCTTAAGGCTGCATAGGTTCTACCACACCTACCTTTATCTTAACACATTGTAACTGTTTACCTCTAAAATTCATGTTCTCAGGGGTCTCTTGTTCATTACTGTAATACTAGTACCTTATATGAAATCTGAAACATCTCCTTATACAGTTCAGTTGTTGTTCTTGAGTAGCTCATACTTGGTGTTGTGTTTATGAATCTAGTGTGTTAAGAAATGGGACAAATTCTAAGAACAAAATATCCAGTGTCCTCATTAGACACTCAAACCACCACTGTATTTTCTGTTCTTGGTGAAAGAGTGTGTCGTACCACCCCAACTTTACAAAAAATGACTTGGTTACCAAATTTACCCATGTTACTAACTGACCCTGTTTTATGAGGAAGGGAAGGAGGGAAAAGATGGGTAAAATATAAAAAAGACAAAGATATAATTTCTTTGAAACTCTCAGAGCAAGATAAAACCTTTTTAAAAGAGCAGACAAAACCATTGTCAACGGTTTCAAATATGGCGGTATTTAGGCAGTAACAATGAGCAGATGATAGAGAATTTTATATCTACAGGGCACAGTTACCTTCAATCTAGAGGCTTCGGTTTTGAGTACCAATGCTTTAGAATCAACATGGAAGATTCCAAGAGATTCTAGTATGATATGGAGTCGATGGGAAATCAGTAGTGCAGAAGACACTGAGTGCAGTTATCTGCTTTCATTTCCTACTGCTACCATGTCAAATAGTAGATGTTACAAATGACTTAAAAACCAACTCCTGTAAAGCTCTTCAGGAATCTTTGCATGAGACTTTGAATCTTGAAATTAATTATTAATCAAGTGAAGTTTAATTTTGTAATTAATGTTGCATGACTTCGAGGAGTCTATTTCTACTCACTGCATAAAAGAGAAGGCAATGGCAGACCAAGGAAACAATTCCACCCAAGCTGAGCTGGGTGAAGCTATGAGTTTAGTTGAAATGACAAGGATATGAGTGAGAAGTTACTTACAGGAGCCTGAACAACTTGTGGGCAGTTGTGTCACTGAAGAGTCTTCTCTGAGGTACAGCAGTTGTCAATCACTTATGTTCTTAGAGAGTGGGCGGGGATGGCGAGCTTGCTTCCTGCACCGTGTGAGCATCCTTACACACTGCCTCATGAGCCACTTTACACAGGTTGTGAGCATTTTGTCCTTTCTAGAGGACCTATTAGTGATCCCAGTCTTGTGACGGTCTCAGGCTGCTAATCACAAGCACCCTGATTTCAAGTTGGCAATGACAAGGTCATGCCCAGAGGATAGGGTCTCACAATAACTGACACTACAATGCTTTCATGACATTATTTTTTGTATTTTACCAGATTATGAACATTATATTGAGGTGACACAGGTAGCCTATTCCAATGACCCACCTTACTGAATTTAGTACCAAATGCCAGACAGGCAGATCAGCAGGTACAGAAACACCTTCCAGAGATTGACTCATCTTTCTAACCCCATGGATATTTTAATTGAAAGAAGATTTGGGGCTGAACCACAGCACTAGATTGCTTTCTTCAATTCATAAAGTTATTAAGCATGACAGGATAATTTTACTGTGTCACGAAGTCATCTAATCTTTGATTATCTCTAATGAATAAAAATGAAAAACCCTTCTACCTAAGCATGTTTCAGAAGTTTCATGTGTGGTATGATCCTCCAAAATTCTCAAATGTAGCACATTAGAAGTATGCTTGACAAAAATCTCAATAACACAAGCTTCCTGCCACTCATGATGACATCCTGTAATTGAAGGACCTGGGAGGATTAGTCAGGAAAGCACTGGCAGCCATCTTAGGCTGCTTAGAAAGAAAGAACCAATCAGGACTTCAGAGTGAGAACATTCCCTTAAATATTAAAAAGAATGAAGGAAGGAAGAAAGAAAGATAAACAGGAGTGAAGGGAGGGAGGGAGGGAGGAAAAGAGGGAGAACAGAAGGTCTCCTATCTCTGCATAGCCTCATTCTTCTCTTCACTTACGGAACTGTCTCAGCATCCTTTATGGTGGGACACCATGGTTTGTTCTATACAGGCAATAAAGCTTTGGGGAGATGGAGAAAAGATATATGCTTTTCTCAGACACAACCTCCAATCCTTATTTGGAACTGGTTTGTTAAGTGTCAGGAATATGCTACACATTGCTATTACTATTTTTTTCTGGTTTAGTCTTGCTCAGTAAGCATTCTCAGCATCCTCTTCCTGGAAACAGAGCCTGCCCACCTCTGCCGAATCTGCCAACCATGTGCCCTTGCTTCCTGAAGTTCTAATTGCTCCAAGGGTGAGAAAATCACAAAACAGGGGGATATCGGGGTCCTTCTGTAAGATTAGAAAGAATGACGTTCTGTTAATTTACAAAGCCAATTAAACTAGGAGGATATGATACCTACGGTGCTACGTCAGCTGCCTTCCCGGTACAGGAGGACAGTCTGTGAAGCCATGAATAAGGAACAATGACTTGCTAAGGTAGATTCCTGTCATTCCCAAGAAATCTAAGCTGCAAAATATTCTTATACTATACAAAACAGAAGTCTGCTTCCTAGCTATATGACCCATATGTAATTTCAAATAAAATAATTTAAAGACCACCTATGACTCACTAAGATCCAGATTATCCATGAGCAACTTTGGTTCATAGATTTTTGAATACAGAATACAATTTAAATTTCAGTTATATCTTTTGTAAATTATTTCTGTATTACTCATACTTTTGTAATTAAGGAGTTTACTTTTTCAGGCTTAAAATCGGGCAAAGGCTTCTCTTGATTTCAAACATTTTAAATTTTACTACATAGATCTGCTAGTCTTTGACAATTATTAAAACTTATCATTGGAACTGACTCAGAAACAGCAAGGGTGAAACCTATTTCCTTGTACAAACTTTGGACTTGGTGTGGCTTGGCTTGCTGGGAGTAAGGGCAGAATTCTTTGTTTAGACCTCTGGAGAGCATCCTTCATTCAACACATGGTGCATGATAGAGAAGAAAGGAGTCCCTTTGTTGTGTGAGTCTTTCCTGCTTAGTGAAGGTCATCCTCAAAGATCTCACCAACTAGACACCATGGTTTGTGTCTGGATTTGAAGGTCAATGAGTCAGTTTTCTACATTGAAGGTCACAATGATGTTCTCCCAGCTCGCCTCTCTTGAGCTGCGCTCTGATATCATTTAAGCAGATAAGTGGCAGAATGCCATAGCATGTCTTGATGGATGTGCCTAGAGATGTGTTTAGTGCCTGGGTTCCTTCCCACATGGCACCTCCTGCTGCAATTTATTGACACCAGATGTCCTTTGTATCAGTAAGACTTGTAGCAATGTCTATTTAAAGTTAAATTGAATAATTGAAGCCAGAGCATCATACTTTGAATGAAGTAAATCAAAGCACATCACAGTCATAAAAATGCAGACGAGGGAAAGCATGAATGAAAGAAATCCATTATAAAAAGAAAGCCAGACTATTAAAGACCAAAAGCACTGATTAAAATTTATCATCTCACACAACACTGATAGGAATCAATTGGTAACTGGTCAGAGTTCCGAGACTAGAATTAGCAAGCGTGCCTTACTATATAAATTAGGCAGGAGTCTTTTGTCAGAATGACCTTCTCCATGAGAACTCATGCACGACAATTCTTCTCTTGAATGGCTATGGGGATCAGATGTAAAACCTCTGGCTAATGATAAGAGACATGGGCCTGAAATCTAACCATTTGACCAACATAATGCTTTCAGAGGTTTTTAACAAATCAAGGCTTAACACTAATGATTGATGGTAGAGAATGGAGACATGTTTTAAAGTCTGATTTAAAAGAAAACGAAGACAGGAAGGACTGTGTGATTAGAGAGGCTCAAAGCAGACCATGAGCCATAAGCATTAATAAATGTGGATTTTAATAGGTAAAGATCTGGCAGCCTGCAGACAGAAAGAACTTGTACTGATTGAAAATAAATGAGAACTTTTAGTTTTGTTCCTAAATTAAATATCATAAATATGCCAAATAATAATACTAATTTAAAAGCACAGTCCAAAGCTACTAATACTGAAATTAATGTGAAAGCATGGCAGGATTCTATTTTAAAGAAGTTGGCTGGTGTATGCCATTTTATACAAAAAAAATTATAATTAATTGTCAAGTACACAAATTCTTCCAAAACAATTTCCTTAGAGAGTTTCAGGGCTGTAGAAAAGTCACTGTATAAATATTGAAAAGTTATTGTGAAGTTATTTGTTTTTGTCACAGTAAAATATGACAAAAAACAAAGCCCATTATATAGGATAATTTAAATATTTACTTAGTATCTTAATAGCTTTTGGTTAATTATGAGATATAACAATATAATGTATAGGGTGAAAAGGAGGGTTTGAGTCTGTTGTATCAGAAGAAAGACTTGCAGAAATAAACTATTTTGGATAGTGTACACGTAGTTAGTAAATAGTAGTTAGTAAGTAATGTCTAGATGTGGGTAGAATACATAGGAGTCACACAAACTACAAAAGAGAAAGCTTGCTTTGTAAGCAAAAGGAGTTAGAATTTTCTACAGCCTATGGCAGCTGGAGGAAAGAATTTAGGGGAGCCCAGGAGGAAAGGAAATAATGAGCAGTGGTATAATATAAGCAAGAGAGTAGCACCAAGGGCCAATGAAGTTTTAGCTCATATGGATACACAGTCCTTCTTATAATTTGGAAACTAAATCTTTTGAAACTTTAGAATTATGATGCCCAATATAAAAGATACAATGCATAATTTCTTTTATTTACTACAAATGCCCAGTTTTTGAAAAAAATCACACTTTTGATATTAATATTCTTTGGAAAAAAGGGACTGATATGTGGGTGAATATGAGAGAAATATTCTTTTACATAATCATAAATAAATGTAAAAGTATGTGTTATTCATACATATATACATATATATGAATGATGATCCATGAAAAAATGAGACCACACATTTGTCAACTGCTCTAATACTGAACTTGCACACTGGCTAATGAATACAAAGGAAATGCTTTGCTTTTTGTAACTTCCCAGATTAATGTTCCAGTAATTTGAGAAACGGCTTAGTGATGCATCACCAAATCTGTCCTAAAATTATTGTTATTGACAAAAAATTTGCTCATATTACTTCCTTTCTATTGTTACGAGGTTTGTAAAATTTAAAGAGAGATTTCTTTTTATCTCTATGTTGATTATGCCTCTTTTTTGTCTTTATTGGCTTGGCTATAGAAGTTTTCTATTACTGTTCGAAATTGGTTGCACTCAGTTGATACTGGTTTCTTGGGTCATGGGGTTATCTAACCAGATTAGCTCAGTAATGACAATTTTTCTGGATGCCACTGTACCAACACAGACTGAGGTTACCATTGTCATCTTGTCACCACATGCATGAAGTATGTATTGGCAAAAAATTAGTACACAGAAGCAGACAGCCCTTAGGAATTATGAAAATCTGGATCTTGCTATATTTTTAAGTCTAAAGGCAAGATGAGTTTATTATCTTCCTTTAGACTTTGCTACATGAACCAACAAATTCCATTTTTAGATGAAGACATATTTGGTGTGTGTGTGTGTGTGTGTGTGTGTGTGTGTGTGTGTATGGCTGTGTGTGTGTGTATGAAGAATCCTAACTGATGCAATAACAGCTTTACAGATGGAATGACACCAATAATAATAACAAAAGCTATCACAATGTTAAGCAGTAAATATTATGACTTTTGAACAAGATGGAGTAAGATGACAAATTCTACATGACTTATCAGTATCTACTCATAGTTTTCAGACATGAATATTTGATAAACTTATTTTAAGATTGTATCTAACTCAGAAAAAAAACACACAGGAAAATTTCAGTTTATTGGAAGTAGAAAGTATAACTATAATGATAAATCTAAGAAGTTCATGGGCACAAGTTTTTTTTGTTTTTTTCTCATATGATTGGTCCTGAAGTTTAATGGCCGCTGAAGAAATAACAATAAGTCTGTAACAGTTATATAGATGGAATCATTCTAAAAACACTTGCATACATCAGATTGTTCATAAACCTATCAAGTTCATAATACTATTGTTCTTTATTGTAAAGAAATTGGAGTAGAAAAAATGAACTAACTTATCTAAGATTAGACATCCGTGACATGAAAGGCAAGAATGAAAAGTCTGCCCTAGGAATGCTCTAGAAGTTCTTTATTTTACTAGTCTAAAGGGGAAGCAAGAAATGGGTGGATTGTAGAGACAGTTGCAAGGCCTAATGACAAGATATGGAAGGAGAGTAAAAAGGGGATGGAATGGATGACTAGGATTTTAATTTCAGAGACCATTGAAGGACTAACACAACTGAGGGATTCTCCAGAGTCATAAACTTAGATTGAATTACTTTTGCTCAGTTTGAGGCAGTTTTCAGGCATTCAGGATGAGCTACCTATCTATAAAGTTCAGAGACAGTGGTACAGGTCTGTGAACAGCTAACTGACAGATGGTACTTAAAATCAATGACCCATGTGAAACAACCCAGAACAAACGTGGAAAAGAGAGAGCCTTAGAGTGAAGGATGAAGGACTCTAACATAGTGATCCAAGAAGTGGATGAACATGCAAAGGGAAGAGAAATTAGAAACTGGAAGAGAATAGTACTATCAAGACAGGAGAGAACAAACGTCACAGCGAGTAGTTGAAAGGCCACATGCTGCTGAGAATATGGAGAGTGGAGACGAAAAGACTAGTATTGGAACACAGAAACATTGGAGCTCATTATTGTCTTAAAAAAGAGCAATCTGGGGTGAAATTATAGAAGGAGAAGTCATCTTTTAAGAGGTGAGGGTAGGAGGGGCTGGGGAGATGGGTTAGCAGTTCAAAGCACTTGCTTCTCTTGCAGATCTGGTTCTGTTCCCAGCACCCACATAGTGACACACAGATGTAACCCCAGTTCCAGGGTGACTGATGCCCTCTTCTGCTCTCTGAGGGCACTGAGCACACAGGTGGTATGCACACATCATTCAGGGAAAATACTCATATACATAAAGTAAAATTTGATATAAAAAAAGAAGTGGTTATGACATAAAAGAGTGGGATAGGGCTAGAGAGGGAGAGACTTCTTATTTTGCTAGGATTTTACTTTTCTGATGAGAAAAAAACCAACAGTGAGATCCAAATCAGAGGAGAGACAGCATGGACAAATGAAAGAAGGGCTGTATATATAATGAAAAGAGTAATGTTTCACCAGCAATGACTTTTAAAATGGTTTCTTTACTGAACAGGTGCAAGAGCATATCCCTAGAATACACTATTTTGCTTGGTTGATAGTTAAAAATACAGAGTAAGAGAAAGGCCCGAATCTCTATGGTTGTTAGCAAGAAGACAACCTTCATCCAATCAGCTGTAGAGGAAGAGGAAGTTCACTGGGGAAACAGCAGTATGAGGGATGATTTCTGTGCCTTAGGATGTTTCCAACTCAGGGCTCTTGTTTGCTCCCAAAGTTCATCAGAAGGTTGAGGCACAAATTGAGGAAAGGGGAAAAGAATGAAAACAAACTCCCTAGAGAGGACGTGCTTGCGATCTGTAAGTCCTGAAGTGTGAAATTAGCTGGTCCTGGTGTGAGCTTCTTTGAGTTAGGCGGTCCTGAGTCTGTGGAGGTTTTCACATCTCCTTCTGTAACTTTTTTTTTCCAAGCAGGCCTTGGATGCTTGTAAGCAGATATGAAAACAGGAGATGGGATTGATCATTTTAGGGCTCAAGACAACTCTCATACAGGGCAATTAAAAAACAGATTCAAACTTCTTTTAAAAACCACCCAGTAAACTGTTTTCTATAAAGAGTTTTGTTTGTTTTCTACAAAGGGGGAGAGAAAACACTGTCACTTGCCACTTTCCAAAAATGGCAATTTAATGATTGTGGCTTGATTTATAAATAGGCATGAAATGGTTAAATTGGGCAAGTCGACACCAGCTGCTGTGACTAAGAAGATTTCTAGCCTTGAAGAAGGAAAACGTCAGAAAATACAATTAGAGCTTCCCAGTCTTAGGAGAATCTTTCAAACAACAGCCAGACATAGCACAATGCCATTGTCTACAGCTCAGAAGCCTGAACATTTCCTTCATGTGTAGATGGACCCCACAGTGTACTAGGTCATTTGCGATGGAGGTGCTTGCAGATCAAAAGTTGAAACTTTTCTATCATTTTGTTTGTTATTACTCTATTGTTTCTCTAAGTGTGTTTTCTGGGCATAGCCTCAATGGGTTATAAATAAAGAAAAGGACATTAACTAAAGACATACTCTGTGATTAACCTTAGAAAGCAGATCTAGAGTTACACAGACTCATTCTGATACATCTTTCTCTATATTAAAACAAGCCATGATTTTCTGAATCTTAATTACAGCGTGCAGACCTCCCAGAATTATTTGAGACTGGAGTTTTTTATTTGAGAAGCAGTTTGTGATTGTTGTGCAATATTCCCATGGATGGGGGTGTAGTGTGCTTGTATGCTTTCATTTGCTTGCATGTTTCCTAAGTTCCTGTGTTATAGCTTAAACTCTGATTTAGAGCTTAACTCAGAGTTTCTTTAGTATGGCCCCAGATCATCTAGTGGCTTTTTTGTTAAAACTGCAGATCTTTTGATTTAACCCAGATAACAGTAGAAGTGAAGCAGAGTCCTGGAGTTTACTTGTAAGTACAAGCCTCAGTTATCAGGTCATTTTAGGAAGTGAGGATTTTGGTCTACAACCCTTTACCAGTTATTGTCACCCTTGTGACTATCTTTAAAATACACTTGGAGACTGATGTGAAGTCTCCTCTCTTCATCAAACTCTGACTTTTACAGGTTCCTTATTACCCTGCACATTTATATTAGGTTCCTTCTTTATATTATTTATCTCCAGTTGTTTTTTATTCTTTGCTGGACATATGAAAAATTTTAAAAATAGAATTTGCTAAAAACAAAGAAACAAAAACCTAAGTGCAGATGTTTCTTTTAATGAAAACCAATGCAACTTGCATTGATTACTCATTGATGTAAAAGAATGCCTGACAGAAACAGAAACTCTTACCTTGAGAAAGTGTTTACTTGAACTCACAGTTTGGGGGTATAGTCCATCATGGTGGGGAAGGCATGGTGGGGGTATAGTCCATCATGGTGAGGGTATAATCCATCATGGTGGGAGTATAGTCCATCATGGTGGGGAAGGCATGGTGGGGGTATAGTCCATCATGGTGAGGGTATAATCCATCATGGTGGGAGTATAGTCCATCATGGTAGGGGTATAGTCCATCATGGAGGGGGTATAGTCCATCATGGTGGGGGTATAGTCCATCATGGTGGGGAAGGCATGGTGGGGGTATAGTCAGTCCATCATGGTGGGAGTATAGTCCATCATGGTGGGGAAGGCATGGTGGGGGTATAGTCAGTCCATCATGGTGGGAGTATAGTCCATCATGGTAGGGGTATAGTCCATCATGGAGGGGGTATAGTCCATCATGGTGGGAGTATAGTCCATCATGGTGGGGGTATAGTCCATCATGGTGGGGGTATAGTCCATCATGGTGGGGGTATAGTCCATCATGGGGGGTTATAGTCCATCATGAGGGGGAAGGCCTGGTGGCAGGCACATGAAGCAGGTAGTCTACACTCAAAAAGCAGAGAGATGGATGTTGATACTATGTTTGCTTTTTCATTTTTATTCAGCCTCCCCATCCCATGGATGGCATCTCCCACATTCAGGATGGTCTTCTCAGTTCAGTAAAACTACTGTAAATCCCCCCTTAGACACACCCAGAGATTTGTCTCCTAGGTGATTTGAAATCAAGACTGGCCCCGTCACAGTACCCATGAAAATATCAGTAAAGGGAAAAATGTAAATTCCCTGCATTTAGAATCTACTGACTTACTTTGTAATAAAAAATAAACTTTGAAATATCTTCAACAGAAGAAGAAGAAAAACAACTGAACTAGCCCAAAATATCACAGAAGTTGGCCCTTTGGTGTACCCGTACAAATGCGCTAAAATTTCAGAGACCTACCAAAGCTAAGGCACTCACTCCATGACAAGGTGTTGTGGTTGCATAAGGTTTTTGTCATTAAAGAGAAATATTTAAAACTTAAAATAGTACAAAATGTACTTTACATCGACATTGTAATCTATTTTAAACAATAAAAATTTAGATATAACCCATTCTCTCTTGTGGGTACTAATACATTCTTTGACTATCTTTGGGTTTTGGATTTTTGTTTCATAAATTTTCTGGTGATTTGGAATCTAATCATCATATGAGAATAAAAACAAGGAAACTGTTTAAATTATTGTGGAATTAAGAATGAAGTGGGGTCTATTTATAGTCCTCCTCAAGGCTAAGAATCTATTCATTCAGCTTTTGTTTATTTGTGGACACACACACACACACACACACACACACACACACACACAATTTAACCATGCTAGGCTCTGCATATGTATAATATATGTCTTAAAAGACATGAAAGATAGTCCCCATTACATTTATCTGTGCATATTAAAATCCTTGCCTCCTGTCAGTAATAAGATGAATGTTGCTTTTCCTTCCGCTGACTCTGGTCAAATGCTAAACTAAGCCCAAAAGAAAATAATTTATTCCATAGGAGGAACAACTTGCTTTCAAATGTGCATTTTAATTGCCTTTACATTTTGTTTAATTAGGGTGAGGAGTGCACACTGGAAGGCTTTGTGTGGTACTGATTACTATTTGGAATGCAGCTTCCCGATTGAAGTCGTAATAACTACAAGTCAACACAACTTGTATCAATAGCTGCAGCCAGGCAGGAGCCACTGCTCCGATGTTATGTCTCTTGTCACTAGCATGTGCCATTGTGAGCCAGGCTGCCGCACAAGGCCTGTCTGCTTCCTCACAATAGCTCTTGCTCCCAGGGGAATGCACAGGCAGACGGCGGCTTTTCTCTTGCCTTCAACAGACACTCATAGGGTCTGTTACTTATTATCTCTGGAAGAAAGGACACAGGTTTCCACAAGCAACTTGAGCTTGTATCAGTGCTGAGATCAGAGAAGATGGGTTAGGGCCTTAAGCCTCTTTTGGAGGCAAAGTTTATTGTCAGGGTTGCTGATAAGAGTTAAGATGCAATGACTTTAACTACATGCATTTTTACTAATGTCGTTGTAGGAGTTGATTACGTCTCCTGCAGGGAGAAATGGAAGCTCTGGTGTAGGAGCAGAGAGGAGGAGGGGAGATAATTTCAGGAACCCTACAGTTACCATGTGAGAAAAGCACCCTCTCATGTCTAACAAGAGCTGGCTAGATTGACATTTATCATAAGAGACTTTCTTATTTGCCTCATCCAGTCGATAGGAAGTTGATCACGTTTTTAAAATCTTTAACTCACTTTCTCTTTTAAATAAAAGATTCCACATGACCTAAAAAGGAGTCTCGGACTAGAGTCCACAAGAGCTAGAGTCTGACCCTGACAGTGATAGTGATGAGTGTGTAGTCTCAGGAATATGGATCAGTATCTCTGCACCATAGTCTCCTTGACTATAATGTAGGGCATTCCATACGATTACTTCTGGAGCTGCTGAGAGGAAGTAAACTCAGCTTTCACAAACAGCGAGCCATTTTCTTCACTTGGTGGGCCATAGCAGTAAATTTCAACCATTTTAAATTAATGCAGGTTTACTCAGGCTTACACTAAGTTTACTTACACTTTCCAACAAAATATCTGTGCATCTAAAGAGCAAAACTGTATTTCAGCAGGGCCACCTAGGAGCAAGAATAAAAACCAGCTGTAGCATTAATGCTCTCAAGGACGGGCCTTGGTAAGAGTTCTGAATGTGTCTGTTCGTGATGAAAACCAAAGGGAAAAATGCAATGTTATATTTTCCTTTCATTGGATGGAAACTAATAATACATAGAATAAAATAAAGGCACCAACCCAAAGGCTTTCTTCTTTTTTAACTAGAGCATCTGTGTGGACATCGTGGAGCCACCACGACTGAATTCTGCAAATCCATTAGGAGAATGCTCATTTCATCCCAAGTGATCGAACACCAAGTAGAAGAGAGACTGGGAACAGAGACGTTCAGTCGCTGATGGCCCTTGGGCAGAACCCCATGGCCGATTCGACTTCTGAAGCACCAGTCCAGAATCGATCCTGGTTGAGGCTCTGCTAATGTTTATTGTCTGGAATCAACCTCGGATTGGATTTTTCTCTTAATTGTTTAAAACCCAAACAAACATTTGTTTCATTTTTATAAAGCAAGATTCCGATTTACTGCGGGGCCAAGTGGGCTGATAAGAAGGTTGCTGACGCTGGACCTGGAGATGTCAAGATCCCGCAATACTATTTCCTCTTTGAATTATTGAGCTTCTTGTAAACAGACATAACCTTGCCACCCCCAAAGAGACTCACCATTGTGCTTAGTCCTCGCATGTATACTTAAAACCTGACCCTGACCCTTTCCTCCCTGGAACAAAACTGTCCCTCCTTTTCCAGCTCTGCATGTCTCAAACGTGGTTCTTCTCGACAGTAACAAACACTCAGCGGAGGCACACATTCACAGTCCCTTCCTGCCATTAGGAAGCACTTTGGCTGAAACAGTCATAGACCAGCCAGCCTTCTGTTTATCACTTAATTGTACTTTCAGTGTTGCTTAGGGACTAAATCATTCTTTCCTCCAAATTCTGAGCATGCTAAGATGCAGACACAAGAGCTGGAAAGGATACTTTATTTACTGGAGGCAAGGTTGAGCTGAAAGAAAGCTGTCTTGAACCCAACAAAGTTAAATATCTTAATCTTGGTCCTCTAAGCCGAAATTATCAGTCATGGACAGAAATGCAAAATGCGTCATCTTATGTGGGGAGAAATAAAGTGTGCCTAGAATGCTTTCCTGTGTACATAATCATGTGTGTGTGTGTGTGTGTGTGTGTGTGTGTGTGTGTACATATATGTATCTTATAGAAATGTATCCCTTCCCTAATTACCTAAACAGAATTACCTAATTAAAAAATTAATCATAGTATATTCTCTGGGATAGACTGTTTTATTTTTATTGTTTTAAACCATTATAGCAGGTATTTAAAGAACCACCCTGCACAAATATAAGGAATATTTAGAAATCATTGATGACATTTGTATGAGTAAGTGAGAATCACGTTCACTAGCCACAGGGCTGTTCCCAGGTTCACAGCTCTAAGTAAAAGATCCTGGGGAACGCACAGAGCGGGAACATAAGCAGGACTATGGGACTAAAGCTGTTTCAAGTTTGTGTTAGGGGTTTCTGGAAGCACGCCAAATGTTCAAGCATCTTTAAAAAACCACTAGATTTCCTTGTAGACAAAAAATAATTAAGAAAGCCTTTGAGGAATGGTAGAAATTGGCATTCACCCATCATTACAACATAATCCCTAGGATGCCCTGGGAAGCCACCACAGTGGTACATCAAAACCCAGAGAAAATGGTTATTAACAAAAAAAAAAACCCCTCTGTGTTATAAGCCCGTGGCACATAGAGATTTGACTTTCAGGCTATTGCCCAGCTTGCTATTTGTCTTCTATAACAACTACTTATTAAAATAGAGGGGGCAGGCAAACATTACATGTGGTCCCGATGTCTGTTCTCTAGTGATGGAGCTTACCTACCATAATTAAATGTTTTATTTTTTTCTGAGACAGTCTTACTGTGTGGCCCTGGCTGGCCCGGGAATCTCTTTGTAGACCAGGCTGGCCTCAAACTCCCAGATAGCTGTCTGACTCTGCCTCATGAGTGCTGGGATTAAGGGAAGCACTAATATGACCAGTCCAAATTTGTTGATTTTTTTTGTAGTACCATATTTAAGTTTTTTTTTTCTAAGCGAGATAAATAAAAGTAAAAATAGATTCTCATTTCTAGTAAGATCTTCTTAATAAATCAGTACAGGGTGGTTAAGTTTTGGCATCAAATGAGTTCAAAACTCCTCTTGATTTTCAGAAATTTGGTGACTTATAAAAAGGATCACATGTTATCTCTTTTTTTATGGATAAGTGTTGTTGGAGTTTTCCTTGCCTGGCCCACGGTCAGGGCAAATCTCTCTCAGGCTGGAGAATTTCTCTCCAGCTCCCGCCACCAAGTCCCGTCAGTCCCAGAGCCCATTTATAAAATAAACATATAAATTCTTACATTATTTAAACTGCTTGGCCGTTAGCTCAGGCCTGTTATTGTCTAGCTCTTACTCTTATATTTAGCCTATTTCTATTAATCTTTACTTTGCCACATGGCTCATGGCTTACTGGTACCTTACATCTTCCTTGTCCTGATGGCGGCTGGCAGTGTCCCTCTCCCAGCCTTCCACTTGCCAGAATTCTTTTCCTTGTCCCGCCTATACTTCCTGCCTAGCCAATGGCCAATCAGTGATTTATTTACTGACCAATCAGCAACATACTTGACATACAGACCATCCCACAGCAATAAGAGAGCCAAGGTGTATGTGACTAAGTGACTAGCTTAGAGCTACACTGTGACTTAGACATTAGAGTCAATATTTCTTTACTTAGTTGTATGTCCCTTCATTATATAATACATAGTTAAATTTTTCAAAGTTATCATTCATTGATTTTCATTAAGTTATTAACTGAACATAAGCTATATGCAAAGCTTTATACTTCATGTAGTGTACTCTTATGAACATCTTAAGGAAATTCCGCCCCTCTTCAAGTTACATAAATTCTCTGCCCTTTGATGTAATACATAGTGAAGTTGACCATCTAAATATCTCATAGGATAGCCACTGATGTGATATTGATGGCATTTTATTCTAGGAAGTTCGAGAGTCGGAGTTACTGAAGGTTTTGATATGGCACTGGTATCATATAGAGTTGGAGAGTCATCATTTGACAGCCTGGAATCTGTTTTCCATCATTAAAAAAAACAATTATTTACCTTACAGAAGCTTTTCAGTTCCAGGAAGTACCATTTATTAATTGTCCATCTCAGCGTCTGTGCTACTAGTGTTATATTCAGGAAGTGGTCTCATGTGCCAATGTATTCAAGGCTACTTCTCTCTTTCTTTTCTATCAGGTTCAGTGTAACTGGATTTATGTTGAGGTCTTTGATCCATTTGGACTTGAGTTTTGTGCAGGGCAATAGATATGGATTTATTTGCATTCTTCTACATGCCGACATCCAATTATGCCAGCACCATTTGTTGAAGATGCTTTCTTTTTTCCATTTTATAATTTTGGTTTCTTTGTCAAAAATCAGATATTCATAGGTTTGTGGACTTGCCTCAGGATCTTTGGTTAGATTCCATTGATCTATCTGTCTGTTTTTATTCCAATACCATGCTGTTATTACTGCTATAGCTCTATAATAGAGCTTGAGGTCAGGGATGGTGATACCTCCAGAAGTTCCTTTATTGTACAGGATTGTTTTAGCTATCCTGGGCTTTTTGTTCTTCCATATATAGTTGAGTATTGTCTTTGTGAAGAATTGTGTTGGAATTTTGATGGGGATTGAATTGAATTTGTAGATTGCATCTGGTAAGATGGCCATTTTTACTATGTTAACCCTACTGATCCGTGATCATAGGAGATCTTTCCCAGGAAACCACAAAGATGACCCTAGCTGAGTCTCCTAGCAATAGTGGAGAGGGTACCTGAACTGGCCTTCTCTGGTAATCAGATTGTTGACTACCCTAATTGCCATTAGAGAGCATTCATCCAGTAATTGATGGAGGCAAATGCAGAGATCCACAGCCAAGCACTGGGCTGAGCGCTCTCTCTCTCTCTCTCTCTCTCTCTCTCTCTCTCTCTCTCTCTCTCTCTCTCACACACACACACACACACACACACACATACACAAAGATAATAGTAAGATAAGATAAAACAAAACCCAACAAGCTACCACATCAGATTGGACTGAACAAACAGAAGGAAAAGAGCTGAAGAGAAGCACAAGGAAATGAGATCCATTTGTTTGCACACTCGGGAACCCCATGAAAATACTAAACTGGAAGCCGTAATATATATGTAATGGACCTGTAGAATAAAA
This sequence comes from Peromyscus eremicus, assembly GCF_949786415.1. Classification (NCBI taxonomy): domain Eukaryota; kingdom Metazoa; phylum Chordata; class Mammalia; order Rodentia; family Cricetidae; genus Peromyscus; species Peromyscus eremicus. The sequence goes on along the minus strand of NC_081416.1, from coordinate 31,739,531 downwards.
AGAGAGAAGAAAAATGTATGTTGCATGAATCCTAAATGGTCTTATAATAAAATCCTGGAGCCAGATATTGGAGTAAATGCTCAAAGATCAGGGGAAACAAGCCTCAGTCACTTCTCACCTCACCAACTACTAAGCCGAAAAGAGAAGATCCTGTCTCCATGAATCCTCAGACTGAATACTTCTGAGTCCTCAGCTGAAAGGGGCTGACTTCTGTCTCCTCCTGCCTTATATGCCTTTTTCCTCCCAGCCATTTCACTTCCTATCTCAACCTTCCTAGTGCTGGGATTAATGGCATGTGTGCTTCCCAAATACTGAAGTTAAAGGTGTGTGCCACCACTGCCTGGCACTGTTTCTCTCCTAGACTGGATCAATCTCATGTAGCCCAGTGTAGTGCAGTGTGGCCTTGAACTCACAGAGATTCAGATGGATCTCTGCCTCCCGAGTGCTAGGATTAAAAATGTATGCCACCACTGCCTGACCTCTATGTTTCATCTAGTGGCTGGCTCTCTTCTCTGATCTTCAGGCAAATTTTATTAGAGTACCGCAAAGGATCACCACAAATGTAAATAAAATAAAAATTAAAAAATAATAAGATAAAGTTAAAAAAAAAAGGTAAAGCCATGACACAACACTATGAGACAAGGAACCTTCAAAGATGCTTTTGAATTCATTTCATTTTCTCTTGGCCATCTACTGCTGGGCATGCAGCCTAACCTTAAGAGTAGTTTGTTTCTCCAGTGAGACTCCCTTGGAGAAAATTAATTTTTTTTTCCGAGACAGAGTTTCTCTGTGTAGCTTTGTGCCTTTCCTGGAACTCGCTTTGTAGACCAGGCTAGATTCGAACTCACAGAGACAGGGAAAATTAAATTTTCATTTGCAGATGGTTATCAATTGGAGATAGCTTCTGGGTTAAAATGGGGCATGCACCCATTTCTCCTTTCAACTCTAGGACCAGATCTGGTGCAGACCTGACAGGCTCTGTGCATGCTGCCTCAGTCTCTGTGAGTTGTTGTGTTTGAGACGCAGCTGATGATGTTGATTTGGGGGGGGCTTTGTTTGCTTGGTGTCTTCCATCCCTCTAGCTCTTGCACTCTTCCCACTTCCTCCCCTTCCACAGTTCCCTAAACCCTGAAGGGAAGGATTTAATAGAAACATTTCTTTTAGGGCTGAGTGTTCCAAAGTCTCTCGCTCTCTGATTGGCTGTGGGTCTCTGTATTTGTTTCCATCTGCTGCAGGAGGAAGCTTCTCTGATGATGGCTGAGCAAGGCACTGATAGCAGAATATCATTAGGTATCATTTTATTGCTTTTTTTTTTTAAAGACTAGTATTAATTCGGTTTTATCCCAGGTCCCTGGGTTGCCTAGTATCTGGTTTTGGGTCACGCAAGCAGTGTCCAGGTACAGATTCCATCTTACGGAGTGGGCCTTCAGTCAAATTAGATATTGGTTGGCTACTCACACAAGCTTTGTGCCACCATTGTCCTATCGTATCTTTCAGTCAGGACACCTTTGTAGATGGTTTGTGGCTGGGTTGGTGTTTATGTTTCTCTTTTGGTAGCCTGGAGAGTATCTTCCTGTACAAAAGACACTGGCACATTGGGGTGAAGGTTCAACAGAGGCACCAGTTTGACCTCTCCATGATCAATGAGCTATGTGGCTGTTGTCTTCAGCCATGGGGCCTTATGGTCAGTTTGTGGATAGCAACCTGTAGGCTCGGAAGCAGTCTGGGTTGTTTGGGAGTTCCTGTGGGGTGCCTTTGGCCAACAACTCAATTAGATGTAACCCAATCCTGGTACTGGAAGCTTCATTTGGTGACAAGAGATGGCCATTTGGGGCTCTCTCTCCCCCATTATTTGGAAATTTCATTTAGATTGTTAAGGAATTTTTTTTTAATCAAAGGTATGTGTGCTTGTGTTGCTACAAAGCCATAGCATAAATAAGGAACATGTCCATATCAAGACTTGCATATGAGTGTCCATAGCCTTATTTTAGTGTCTTAAAATTAAGCCCAAAAAGGTGTCAAGAGGTGAATCAATACCCTAAATGTGGTATAGCCTTATAGTGGAACAATATTCAGTAATGGAAAGGGATGGACTCTACCTGTTGTCTAGTGAATATCTCTAAACCATTGTGCTGAATGGGGGAAACATGGCAGGAAAAAGCATATGTTGCCTCATTCCAATGATATAAAACTCTATGAAAGCAAACAAATTTATACTGGCAGAAAGCAGATGAGTGATTGCTTATGGGAAAGGAGTGAAGAAAGCAGAAGGAATGGATTATGGAATGGTCCAGAATTTGTTTTGTAAAGGATGGATGCTCAGTTTGTTGATTGTAAATGTGTCTCTATGGAAGCACGTGCATCTCAAAATTTTTAAGGTGATATATTGTTTATATGTACACTTAATTGAACTACATCACATTAACACTTACCTAGACATTTATATTAAAGTAATAAAACATTATAATGCATCCATTAAAACTGTATCATTCAAAGATAAAAGACCTGTGCCCTCAATTCGTATTTATGGTAGGTTAGGTCTCACAATCTGGTTATTCCAGTCTTCTCTGGTTAATAAGGCAGGATGGGTAAGACTGAAGTTCTGCCAATGTGATTACGTAACTGATACATAGACCCAGCACCTGTAACCCAGTGCTGACTGTAGGTTTCCTGTGATGTTACTTCAATCATTGAGTAGTTTTCATTCCTGTCTTCTTCCTATCTCTATTTCTAAGAGTTCGTTACTCATAATCAAGGGAATAAAGATAAAGTTGTATTCCTCGCGCTACTCTATTGTAGTGTTCTGGGACATAAGGAGTGTGAAGCTTCCCAAGTCAATGTTTGTATTTTTGTCTCTAACACTTCTCTACTTCCATGATATCAGAAGTAAGAATGTATGTACATACTGTCTTTCTGTCTTATTTATTCAAGCCTTAACCAAGTTGCAAAAATACCAGGATTTAATTATTTTTATAGCTTAATTTTTAATAGTGCATATATACCATATGTTCACTTCAGTAGATTCTATATCTTGGCTATTGTGGATACTGCCATTATAAATATGGGCTTGTAGATATCTCTTGATATGTTAATTCATTTTCTCTGAATATATACCAGTAGTGTGTGGTGATATTGTGTCTCCCAATGTATTGTGCACCCTAATAAACTTATCTGGGATCAGAAAACAGAACAGCCACTAGATAGACATAGAGGCCAGAAAATGATAACACCCCCCCACACACACACACACACCTTTAATCCTAGCATTCTGGAGGCATAGATCCATCCGGATCTCTGTGAGTTCAAAGTCACACTGGAAACAGGCAATCATGGTTAAACACCTTTAATCCCAGGAAGTGATGGCAGAAAGCAGAAGGATATATGAAGCATGAGGATCAGGAACTAAAGTCCTTTTAAACTTTTAGGGTTTAACAGCAGTTCAGCTGAGATCCATTCAGATGAGGACTCAGAAGATTCCAGTCTGAGGAAACAAGATCAGCTGAGGAACTGGCAAGGTGAGGTTGGATGTAGCTTGTTCTGTTTCTCTGATCTTTCAGCGTTCACCCCAATATCTGGCTCCCAGGATTGTTTTTATTAATAAGATCTTTTAAGATTCTTGTTACAGTAGTGGAATAGCTGGACATGTTCTAATTTTAGTTTTTTGAGGAATGTCCACACTATTTTTAATAATGGCTCTACCAATTTACAGTCTCACCAGCAAGAATTCCCTTTTCTCTGCACCATCACCAATGTTTCCTTTTGTTATAAACCCTAAAATAGACTCTTTAAAGTATAAGGAATGATAGTCTTTAAGCACTATGTGCCAGTCACATTCTTCTTCTAAACATGTACCAAGCAAAAATATTTATAAAATCTTTTTATCTAAATAAAATATTAACTTTAAATTTATAAGTAGGTTGATCTGTTCGAGCAGTTATATAATTAATATATCAGCCACCCACTCTAAAAATTAAATGCAGAAAACTTAAGAAATGTGAGAAATTTTTAGTATAGCACCAATTCTATTTAGCTTTTAGCATAGCTCTTCATAGGACAATGGTACTTGTGGTCATTATGTATATGACTCATTTTAGTAGGCAGATTATTAGGTCTTACATTATATTCCAATCTGGCAAGGACAGGAGTTGAGATCCATCCTTTTTAAAATTTAATAACGTCATTGACCACTTTTTAATTTATTTTCCTGGTTGGAACCAGAAGGACAGTTGAAAACACTTCTCTACCACATCTCAGTCTCTTCTCCAGAAGTTATTGTAAATGACCACTCACAAAGAAAAAAATGATTTTTTCCAATGGCGTCTCACTGGTTAGACAAATCACACTTAAGGGCAGGCCACATGCCCAGCTGTAGATGGTCAACACAGAGCAAACACAACACAGAGCAAACTCAGTGTTATTTTTGGAGGGTTTTTTTTTTTTTGGCTTTTTTTTTTCCTTACTGGGTCTTTTGCTTATATATTATATTATAGTTTTTGATTTTGTGTTTTTATAGTGTGTGTGTGTGCGCGCGCGCGCATGTGTGAATATCTCTGCATGTGTGTTTCTTGTCTTCTACTTTTTGTTTTATTTAATTCTGTTTTTTTTTTTTTAATTTGCCTGTTTGCTTTCTGAAGAGAGAGGGAAAGAAGGTATGGAGTTTGGATGGGTAGGGATGTGGGGAGGATATAGAAGGAGATGAGGGAGGGGAAATCCTGATCAGAATATATTCTATGAAAAACATTATTTTCAAAGAAAAAGTTATTACAAGCATCAATATACACCACACAAACCTTCTCAAATTGTTTGCTATTCTGCATATAGTACCATGGAGACAATTGTTTCTCCAATTTACATGTCTCTGAAGAATTAGGTTCTTTTTTAAAGACACATACAGGGTAAGACTACTTAAAATACACTTAAGTATTCTTGAAAGAGCCAGAAGCAAAACTAGAGTGGTGGGGTATCCTGAGCCTGACAGGGGCTAGATATCCAGCCATCATGATGAGGCATGGCATTCAGTATGAGAACATATTGTGACCAGTCAAGTGACAGAGGCAAGTGATCCCAGAGTTTTTTTCTCAAAGGTGTTTGTCCAAGATGAGAGTCTCCTCTGCAAAGTGTCATCACCCGTGAATTTGGAGCTAATACTGCTCTTATGTGGCCATTTGTTTCTTCTCAAGTGTAGTTGTCTTGTTGTGCTTTGGATACTCTATGAGAAAAATGGACAAAATTGTGTTTCATTGTCTTTTTGTTAACGTTTATTTCTGAGGCTAGGGTTGCAGAGGAGTACATGCACTGTGAGAGGGAAGTTACTCCCATTGCAGTCTAAGATGCTTTTTCCTTTATTAATATGGTTTTGTCAAAGTACCATTTAGAAGTTTTATCTTATGGCGAGGTAGATGCAATTTTTAAATTTTAACACTTGTCTGTCACAGTAATAAACAGAGGGTTATTTCTGCTTTTTTGCAAACTGAACAGGAGAAGGAGAGAGTGAGCTGCTATCACAGACCCAAACTAGTTAACAATACAGCGCATTGGCATGGAAACTTGACCCTCCAGCAACTGAACTTGCTGAGCTGCTGTGATGACACTCATAAAATGTTTTGATAGAAAGGAGTTGATTCTGGAAACTGTGAGAGAGGTATTTTGATGCAATGTGATGGCATACATCACACCTGAAATTTCCTCCTCATTGCTAGTTTTTTGATTATGTTTTGTTCTGTGTTCTAAAAAAATGTAAATATTTTAGAAAAAATGCTACATCAACAATCTTGCATGAAATTCTTGCCCTAGTCTCTCTGCCTAGATTTAATTTTTAATTAGTTTTATATATTTTTCTTTTATGTGTAAAAGTTTTGCCTGCATGTATGTATGTGCTCCATGTGTGTGTACTTGGTGCCCAAGGAGGTTAGATGAGGGTACTAGAACCCTAGGAAACAGAGCTAGATATGGTTATAAACTACCACATGGGTGCTGGGAATTAAACCTGGGTCCTCTGCAAAAGCAACAAGTGTTCTTAACCCTTCAGCCATCTCTCCAGCTCTTCTGCTTAGATTTTAAAATAGGAATTGGTAGACTTACAGCCATGTTTCGTTTTGATTGAATGGACATACAAATTTGAAGACCACATGTTTGAAACATATCCGATCAGCTAAAAACAATGTAATGGGCTTTATCAACAGGAAATGACAACTACAGTAGTGTGGTAGAATGTAATGAAATTTAAGTATTAAACAAATGAAATATTATGTGGTTTTTCCAAGTCACCAGTTAGGGTGTTTTAAATGTCAGGCTTCAGAAAGAGATATTGTTAAGACATATTACGGTCTTCTCTTGGCTAATACCTTTATTTAAAAAAGAATGTTCTTGGACTCATCCCTCCTCTACTCACAGAACCACTCAGCGTCAGGGCAGAGTTAAAGCAAAGATTACAGGTATAGACTGGGAAACTGATTTAAGACTTTTATATGGTACCTATCAACAATGGTGGTGAACTATGGAAAGGTTCTAAACTATCTTGTTAAAATAAAACCGATGCTGGGATGAAGCTAAGTTTTTTTTTTAACCTGTTTTGGATACTTACACAATTAGAGTTTCCAGCACACACCCTTTTCACGATTTTTCTGAACCATGTAACAATTTTAAGTAATAACACAGTTCTTGGTAAAAAATAGTTCTTAGAACAGCAGTAGTAAAAGCAACTGCAATGCTAACATTTAGTGAAAAAAATCCCACATTTTAGGTACCATTGCAACTAACTGTACACACAATAATGTGCTTAATACTCATAATTAGTAAGCATAATTATTATTCCTATTTTACAGTTCAAAAGCAACTTATAGCAAAATAACCAGGATTTGAACACAGAATCTGGCTTAGAAGTCCATGAACTCAGATGAGCAAAATACAGTTGATTCAGCAGAAAGACTGGTGTTAGAAGTCCGCACTAGCTGAAATTGCATTTTAAATACGGGTGAATTCTTTGACTAGGATCAGTGGTATTTCAGCCACTCTCCATTTAGGTAGGCTGTGTAATCCACACAGGGCTCTCTCCACTTTCCACACAGGGAAGTGGAGTTTCAGGAAGTTTAAATCCCTCAGTTAAAGCCGACATGTTGTAGGTTCAGTCCCTAAGCTTTCAAAGACGACAACGTCTGCCTTTTAGACACCCCTCCTCTGCTGCACAAATACGAAGCAGCCATTATCATTTCACTTGGGAACTGGTCAGGGATGCCAGGTCATTGGAAACAGATAATTTTTTTGTTTGTTTGTTTGTTTTGTTTTTCGAGACAGGGTTTCTCTGTGTAGCTTTGCGCCTTTCCTGGAACTCACTCTGTAGCCCAGGCTGGCCTCGAACTCACAGAGATCCGCCTGCCTCTGCCTCCCGAGTGCTGGGATTAAAGGCATGCGCCACCATCGCCTGGGAAACAGATAACTTTTAAGTTCATCATAGACACGAACTACATGATTTGCATATTGTCCCTTTTTTTTTTTTTTTTTCAACACATTAGAAATCAAAACGAAGGCCTTTGGTTTGCCGGACGAGTGCTTTCTCCAGCCCACTTACTTCTTCCTTTTTAACCACTACTTTAGAGAGGATGCCGCTCGTACCCAATATTCATCTTCGAAGGTCATAACTACCCGATGTTAGCTAAACTTCAACAATCTCTCGAGCCAAAAGGAAGTACTAGGGGGAGGCAAAACATCACCTCCCCGACTTCATTGATAACTTTCAAACGAAAAGCAGATAAACTTAGGGTACAAGAACAAGATCCCGCCGGGCGGTGGTGGCGCACGCCTTTAATCCCAGCACTCGGGAGGCAGAGCCAGGCGGATCTCTGTGAGTTCGAGGCCAGCCTGGGCTACCAAGTGAGTTCCAGGAGAGGCGCAAAGCTACACAGAGAAACCCTGTCTCGAAAAACCAGAAAAAAAAAAAAAAAAAAAAGAACAAGATCCCCAAATTCTGACTATCTTAGAAAGTTTAGTTAGCCTCAACCATGGGAACTGACATTAGCCAGTTTTTCTCGATGTAGCTAATATTGCTACTTTGCTGGGGTTTGAATATTTACAACCATCTCTTCTATTTGTATTTTCCGTACACAGTAGCACTTTCTGACACCAGGTGGCGATAGAGAGTCGCCATTACTTGGGTCTGGGGGGCGTTATGCTAAGAACTAAAACAACCTCAAAAAAGAGCAACTATTGAGTTAGTTTTGTTACACAAAAAGAAGCATTAATTAGAGATCTACTTGAAGGGTGGAGGACAGTAGCATAAAAACTGCTTTATCCTTCTAACCAAGACTGCCAGGGACAGTGCTAGGCACAGACGGCCATTTCCAGGCAGGTGGTCTGTGTATCTATCTGTTTCTCAACCCTAGCCTCATATTAGAGTCACCCAGGGAGCTCCATCCCTGTCCAGCCCCTTCTAGTCTAAATGAGTTGGATTTTCTTGAAGTTGGGCCCAGATATTTATATATATTTCAAAATTTCAGGTAGTTCTCATATCTAAGCAAGGTGAATCTTGCTATGCTTCAGTTAAATGTTTTGATGGGGCTGCAGATTTTGGAAAGGAATTTTCACCAGATAGAGACTCTGGCCTAAACTCAATGATTTATAATAACAGTTTAACTCAGGACCTACTTACTCTTTGCCAAGAGTAGGATTATGACCCAGAAGGTCAATATGTTGATTTATTTCAGGGAAATCCTAAAGTGGGCTACTCTGATTATATTAGAGGATGAAATCTCCTATAAAATACTTATTTGATGTGTTATTCATGTATCATTTAGAAGCAGCTGAAACCAAAAACTTAAATTGAGATGTCCATTTAGATAATTTGATCCATGCAGGAATTTAGCACAAGATGGTAAGTAATCTCCAGACGCAGTAGTATCAGCAGGAGCTTGATTGAAAGCCTCTTTGTTCTTCAGGGTTTTTACAAACTGTAGTTGCCCCATCAGTGGGCCAAGCCCCTCTTTTTTGGTTAAAGTTAAAAAACACGGACTTATTAAAATTTTTGAATTTCTGTCTTTATTATGAACATAGGATTCACCTGTGATGGGATAGGAGTAAAAAAAAAAAAAAAAAAAAAAAAAAAAAAAAAAAAAAAAAAAAAAAAAAAAAAAAAAGGTTGTTTTCCAGGGTGGTGGTGGTGGAGAAAACATCACCACTGAGGGTGACATGAGATTGGATGACATGCACAGTGTGATAAAGAACAGTTCCAGGCCTCAGCAAATAATCAGCAGAGAGGGGAATCTCAGGCCAGGGGGACGAGTGAGGAGTGACAAAAGAATGGAGGAGAAGTCCCCTCCCCGTGCCTGAATTGTCTTGCCAAATGGAAGCTAAGCTCTGAGCACACTCCAGGATCAGAGTGGAATTAAATATGCATCTAAGAGGCTTTTAGGATGTATTGAAAAGAAATGTTAGTCAGAGCAAGGCAAGATGCAAGGGTGCATGCTGCCTGTTGTTTCTGGGGCCTGCTCCATCCAAGATGGGTGTCTGGAGTCCAGGCAAGGTTACTAAGTAAGTCCAATGCTGTTAGGAACACTGGCCCTGAAATCAGACTGCCTAGGGACTGACTTTGGCTCTGACACCTCTAAGCTGTATATTTTGGAGTAAATTTGCTGTAACAACAGAGCATCTCTTTCCTCATCTGTAAAATGGGAGAAACAACCATCCCTGTGTGACAGGACTCCTTTGGAAACTAAGAATTGAGGACTGGGGAGATGCCATAGCAGTAAGGAGCGCTTGTTGCTTTCCTAGAGGGTTGGAGTTCTCTTCCTGGCACTCACATCAGGTGGCTCTGTGGCTCGCAATAGCTTGTAACTCCAGATCTAGGGCCTGGCCATGGGTATCTGCACTCACGTACACACACACACACACACACACACACACACACACACACACACACATACACACACACCATGAAAACAGAAAATACTGTTAAAAATGCGTAGAGGCAAATCATTGTAGATCTCTGGGTATAGTTTTATGGAGTCTCAGCAGCCACCTAAGCTGGGAGCTGATAATGTTCTGATCCAGTGAACTAGGAATGCTAGAGGTGAATGTCCAGAATTCAGCATTTTACTAAGCATTCCGGGGTTTTCTGATATGCACTAGAATTTGAAAACTAATGATTTAGAAGGTAGTGAGCACCGAATAAATCAAAGTCCTGTCCAGGGACTGAATTTGTTATAGCAGGAGAGCTCTCCAGGGAAACAGGGCTCAACAAGGCACCTTCTCCCGTCCCTGTCTCCCCCCCCCCCCCCATCTTATCACTGAAGTCAACCCAGGAGGAGTAGGAGAGCAAATGTGATCCTAGCAACTGGAAACTAGTTACCAGAGGTTAAATCTCGGGGGATTCTTTTATTCCTAAACTCATCAGAACAAAGCTGACAGTCTAGTGCCTTGAAGAGGCAGCTTAGAGTAGATACTGTGTTAGGAACATTCCGATCTAACTCGATTTATCCTTCAGGGTAGAAAAAAAATCAAAACTGAAGATAGGCTTAATGATTTCTCAAGTAATGGTGCATCAGAGAGAAGGCACTTTGCTTGTTTGCATCAGTCATGTTTAATCCTCTATTTGTTTGAGTTAAGTAGAAACAGATTTTTCCTTAATTTTCCCCTTCACTATCTGGCTACAATACCCATAACAGATATGTCTTCATTTTCCTGGCCAACGTCCCTGATTCAATACGACATACTAATCTCAAACACTTCTTACGACACATCAATCCTATCCACATAGCATCACCCCCTATCTGCTAGTTAGTACTGCCAATCACTTTTGCTCTGGCTGGCTCACGTCCCGATTAGATTACAAGCCACCTAAGATCCAAAAATCTACATCTGCCTTCACTTCTCATGTCTATTATAGGACTCTGAAATTGTTTTCACAGTCTCAAACACACCCCCGGAAGCTTTTTACGTGGTGATCCATACATGTTTTAACCATATAAGAATGAACATTTTTCACCCATTAGAGTGCTATAATTACCTCACTGTTTTAGCTGGACCACCTACCATTTTGTATGTGTCTCTTTGCTAGCCAGCTCTAAAAGATAAAGGAGGTCATGAGCACATTTTGCCATACATCTGAATAGTATCCAGATGTATGTATTCAGCTTAGCTTTAATATGGGATCTGCATCATCTCATTTTAAACCAGCTGTAATGATAAAAAGGTCTAAAATAGCTATGTGTTCTATAATCAGACAATGTACAGAATTTCCAAAGTTAGTTTTACAAAAGACAATAGATTTAAGCATTTTAAAGTCTACATATCACATCCTTTGAACTTCGGCATGAAGCATAATATTTGAAAGTGAGTATTTTTATAAAAGGGGTCTCTAGAAAATGAAAGCATTTGCCAGCCTAATTATTCACACATTCCTGCCCCCTTCACTTTGCATCAGCAGATTTGCTGAGGGCTAGAGGATTGCATTGTATTGAGGACAGTCACATGTTAAAATGGAAAGAGTTGGGGTGAGAGAAGAGGGGAAAATCTCTACCATGAAGGTGAAGGAAAGAACCCTCCTCTGAGCCTTGTGCCAGTTAACTGTTGGATCATGCCTGAAATCGAGAAAACATTGGGAACTTGTTAATTTATGATTCCCACAAACTGAAATGAAATTGTAAGGTGAAGTGAAAAGGGATCCAAGCTCACTCAGATCTACGGCCTTTTCTGTTGATGTAGAAAGACAGACATATGTATGTAAACAGTGCTGGACTGCTGACAATAAAGATTTGAAAATACACATCTTTAGGGCAGAGTAGTGATTTTAGGTCTTTTTGTGATTTCCCAGCCAATGAAGCTTATATCATTTATCTTATTCTTAGGCTTATAAATTTTATTTCTTGCTGACAATAAAAACGAAGGACATTTTTCATGAAGCTTTTTTCCCTTATAACTAGACTATATCACCTTTGCTGAAATTTTTATTCTTCATTTCTCCACATCTTATACAAACATAAGCCCTGACTAAAAGTTTTCTTAACATGGAGGCTTGTGAGTAGGTATAGTTTGGTAGTATTATGTTTGGGGGATTATCCTTTTGGTTTATTTTTTTATGTGCCAACATTTTTTGATCTGACAAACTTTCTACAGTAATCACATTCATTCTGAAAATATTTCTAAATAGTTAAAATTGCTCTCAATCTAACCTTTTCCCTTAATTGATTCTTCCTTAATCCTTTCCTCTTCTTGCAGCCTTACAAAACATCCCCACTTTTCTCTGAACTCGCTCCCTATGCAGCACGTACTTATCTACACTGGTTAATAGAATTTTGAACTATAACCCAGAAGAAGTAGTTGATATTTCTATGACTCCTTTGCTGGTTAAAATCGAAGAAGCCAAGCAGCAAGTGTTGCTGTCAGTTTTAATCTAGTGAGCCGAAAAGAGAAGGTACCAAGTTTGTCAGTGTGTTGCCTCTCTGCGAACATGGTGACTTAAGGGAGCTAACGTAGTCTTATCACTTTCTTCCAACAACAACAAAAAAATCTCAGTGGTTTTAAATAGAACAATTAAAGTAAAAATGCCACTTTAAAAGAAATGCAGAGGTGGAGGGGGTGGGAAAGGTTCAAAGGTAGATGGATAGACCAGATGTCTGAGTTCTACCTCAAGGAGACACCAGGGATCTAGAAAACCCCTGACCTAGGAGTTAATCATCCCTTTAAAGTTAACGTGTAGCTTTGTAAAGATCCATACTAACCCCAAACTAGATAATAAAGAAAACACACATATGAATGCAGGCATCCCTAATAGGGATAAGTGCTAAATTGTGGGATGAACTCTTATTACCACATCTAAATGGTCAACTTGGACTTTGTACACCCTTGGTAATCAGGAACTGCAGAAAACTTTTTTTTAAATCAAAAGTGTGGATGTTCCTAAGTCTTTTCAGTCTTAAAACCAACTTTAAGGGAGAAGAAGAGATTTTCCTGTAAGAGAAAAAAAAATCATAGTTTGAAAAAGTTGCATGTAGCCTAAACTTGAGCCACCTGTGATTGACAAGTACCCAGTAAAGATGGAACCTTTGTCACCAGGATCTTGCCAACTTCTTACTTGGATATTTTAGAGTTATCAGTTGTCTGGAAAAACCTGCCTACCTGAACACCATCTGGGTTTCTATTATGGCAAATTAGTGGGTACATGGACCTTTTTGGAGGCTCCCTTTAAGCTCTGCCATGTTCAGTATTAAGTTTTTGTTGGAACCAATTCCTTTTGGGATGCTTTCCTCCTGGCGTTGGGCCTATTTTGATCCTAAATATATGTCTCTGTTTGTTGCTATCCAGTTAATTTCTGGAACTTCAACCACAATAACATACATACATTTTAGATCCACCCCCCCATCTGAATTTATTATGAAACCAGTGTTATCCCGCCGTTCTACGATGGTGTACATTTTAGTTTCCTCTGTCTTTGGTACTCAGAGTGCCCTATGCTCCAACAGTATGCATCTCAACTAGGGAAATCATGAGTTATTGCTTCTAGATTTATAAAATCAGAATATTTTTTTAAACAAACAAAACCATCATACATAAGCACATTCAAATTTGAGAAGCATTGCTTTTAGATGTGTGATAATACAGACCCAAATGCTCTGTGAGGAAACTGTCATCTTCTGAGGCTCATCACCTTGTCTTTAGCCAGCTTCAAGATAAAAGCCGCTTTTCCTTACTTTAAAATTAACTTCTCATCTCCACAAATTCCACCTATAAGTATGTAGTACATACTTTGGCCACCCCCTGATGTTAGCATCCTCTCATATGATCTTGTTTAAACATGGTAAAGTAAATATCATGTTATTTAACTATTTTTTTTTTAGGACTTAAACAACTATTCATACCACATGATTTCAAGTTTCATTTCACCTAAAGACATCTCAGCTTGACTCTACCTAACAACAGACATCCTAGCATTTTAGAATCTCAGGGTTTAGCTTTCAGAGACTAGATGATTGGGACAATCCCAGGATGGTATGCCCGAAGGATGGGATTTTCTCTTCAATCTTTTTTTTTGCCACATTATTTTTCATCATACATCCTAATGACCAATCTGCTAGAAATATATGACGTGCCATATGCTGGAAATCTCATCTCTGCCCAATATACATGTATGCATTTTTCCTCTTTAAGAATACTTTAGATGTACTAAAACCCCGAAATGCCCAAAACACCCACCAAACATTTTTAAACTTTTAAACACATTTCAGAGGAGCTGGAGAGATGGCCCAGTGTTTAAGTATGCAGACTTTCCCTGAAGAAGGCCCAAATTCAGTTCCCAGCACCACACTGTGTGACTCACAACTGCCTGAAACTCCAGCTGTAGGGAATCTGATGCTTCTGGCCTCTGTGGACACCCGTACTCATATGTACATTCCCCAACATGCATACACAATTAAAAACAATGAAATAAATCTTTGAAAATATTTTAGCCTGTCACCTTGTTTGGAGGAGATGAGGTTCTTCCTTTTAATAAAAACATCCCTGATAACTACGGTACCATTTTAATTCTCTGAACTTGCATCCTATGAAAGAGAACCATTATATGGCCTTAACAAGCAATATTGGCATGGAATTGTAAGAGTCAAACTCAAAAATAGAAGACTGTGTTCTCACAGGGGAAAGTGCAGTCACAAACTCTATGATGACATTTAGCCCTGTGGAAATACGAGTGTTCTCTAGCGTTCCAGCACTTAGACATCAATTCATGGTGGTCTCGAGCTATGTTTTTGTTCTGGCACATTAAACAGAATGAAGACATATGTCTAAATTTAAGACATCCTTTTAATGCTCTGTGCACGAGAGCCAGCTGAGAAATTTGAACTATTTCAAAGCACTAGAAAAGGAATTGTAGACACATCCTTTGTTTGGGCATATATTTTTAATTATCCTGCCTTTTAATATTCTTCTCCATTTGAGGATAATCAGACAAAATGGATCCTGCTGGGTATTGTCATGCTTAATAAACGTAAGACTGAACATCTGCAAATATGGCGACAGTGTGGCGCGCAGGACGCACCAGTGACCAGGCTGCATTCTGATGTAATTATAACACCACATGGAGCTGCAAGAACGTAATTCCCTGTTTACATTAGTTCTAGCACTTGGAGTAAACTCTTTTTCTGTTAGGTGCTAAGCAATTTCTACCGGGTAAGCATGCAGACTAACGAAAGAATGTATCAAATGTGCAGTGTAGATGGAGGCTAGTGGCGAGGGCAGGCAGATGAAAGGCTGTAAACTATCAGGGCTGAGGGCTGCAGCCTGAGGTTCATTCAATCAAGTGATGGCTGTGTGATCTTGAGCATCAGGGAAACCCCTGTACAGCTCTCCTAAAGCTCACAGAAAACGGGGAAGCACAGTAATATATGTGGCATTTTCCTTCTTTTATTTTCATTTCCCCCCATTCTCTGAACCTATTTAAGTATTTATTGTCCATTTCATAGTTACCAAAAAGCAATTAGGAAACACTAATTGAAGTGTCTGGCCCAAGGTTGTTAAATCTCACCTTTTTGGGTCCATGTACAAAGGGGCAGTGACTAGGTGGTGTTGGAAAATTGATGACACTTGGAAGGCTGAGGTAATGAAAGCCAGGTTCTTTGCTGTCAGACAAGTGAAGTATGAAAGTGGAGAAAAGGAGCAAGAATACATCCTGTGGCCTTGGATTAGAATTCAAGGCATCATCAGATGTTCAGCATTTTATAAATGAGACATACACACCAATAAATGTAGAAATACATTGCATCTATTCATACACATATAATATATATACTAATCTAATATATAAGTATACTATACAAGGATATGTCATTTATCTGTTTCTCATCTATCATCTATCTATATCTATCCATCCATTTATTGTCTATCTATCTATCTATCATCTATCTATCTATCTTTATCTATCTATCTGTCATCTCCTAGCTTGATACCCTGAAAAACTCCAAGAACATCAAAATTACAACCACGTTCACATTTAGTACCCAGGTCTTAGTTTCCACACATCACCTCTAATAAAAGGAAACTGGAGTGCACTAGAAAAATGGCCATCCTAAACCTATGCTCAGAAGGGAACAGGATGGTGTTCTAGTTTTCTTCCCTTTTGAGAAAGGGCCTCACCGTTTACCCAAATTGACCTTGAACTAGAGATCCTTTGATCCGAGCCTCCCAGGCACTAGGACTGTGGAACATGCATCATTCTTGCTCCTAGAACTTTCTGTGATATCAGAGCATAAGGATGGACTCAGAGAAAACCAGCTACTCAAAGAACAGAGAGGCTAAATTGAGAGGACTGCCTTCGAGCATCCAGACAAGATGTGGCAGTAGAAGATTAGAACACACTGGAACCAGTGAGCCCACAGGGATAGAAACGAATATATGTAGAAAAGGATGAATGTACAGGTGAATTTCAACACTTGGCAGGCTGGTGCAAGAAGATGACCACAAGTTCAAGCCCACAGAGTGAATTCTAGGTCAGCCTGGGCTACGGAGTGAGACTTAGACAAGCAAACAGGCTCTGGAGAGATTGCTCAGGTCTTTGGTGCATAACGACCTGAGTTCTAACCCCTAGCAATCATGTAAAGAGTTGGTATTGGCCACTCCTATGTAAATCTTTTGCTGTGGGAGAAAGGGTAGAAATAGGAGAATTGTTTGGGCTTGCTGGCTGCCAGCCTAGCTTGAGGTTCAGTGAGAGGCATTGTTTTGAGAAATAATGTGGAGAGTGATAGAGAGCAGGACAGCTGGCAGCCTTCTTTGGCCTCTGTGTGTGCAAGGGTGTGTGTGTGCGTGTGTGTGTGTGTGTGTGTGTGTGTGTGTGTGCATGTACACACACACACACACACACACACGCACACACACACACAGAGCAAACAGATAAATAAAGCAAAAGGAATGAATGTGTAACCCTGTCATAGGAAGTTGGCATAAAACTGCTATGGTAGAAAAACCACCATTTGTTAACTATTAAAATAGTAACTCAGAAAGAATCATCAGTGATGCCACAGCTAGCAGAAGAGCATGAAGAAATGAGATTTTATGTCGTCTCTAGTATCTGCCATCAAAATATTTATTGCTTAAAAAGGGAAGGAAGAGATTTCACATGGAGAAAGCTGGCAAACATCATCTGCTAGCAAAGGGATTGCAAGTAACACCGACAATAATATCATGTGCTAGTCACAGAGACCCAGCATTTGAATCCAGTCAAAAGGAAAACATTCTACACACCTGACTTGTGGCCGTCAAGGCACAATCAAGTTACTCCTGCAATTCCAGCTTTCGGGGAGCAGAGACAGGCATGTCAACAGCTGAGACCAGCATGGGAGACAGTGAGTCTGAGCTGCTTCACAAGGTCTTGAGTGTCTTGAAATGAAAGCATCGAGGTTGTGAAAGTGAAGGGGATTCTGAAGAGCTATTCCAGATTCAAAGAGACTAGATAACCATGCAAAGCATTAACTCTTGATGGACGTTTGTGATAGGACATTACTGGGAAAACGGGCAAAAATTTAAATTTGAATAAGCATAGGGAACATGAAGAGTTTGTTTTTTGCAGTTTTTACAACTTTTGTTTAAGATCAGGCACTACTCAAAATAAAATTTTTAAAATATGTAAGAAAACAAAATGTCATGTGTCTGACGTAGTAGGGGCCCATTAGAAATTTCTAAGTCAAGCCAAGAAAACCTTTGGCAATAGATACCATCGTACAGTCCTAACCATCCTGGAAAGCCAGAATTATTAATCCTTTAGTGATTTGTTTTTATCTTTTCACTAGACATTAATTTTTTGTAGTCTAAAAATTACATGTTTAAGAAGATTCCTCTCTGTTGGGTAGCTTTTATAGTACTGGAAGGTGTTATGTATGCTGCTGGGGTCAAATCTCATCAGCAGTCTTACCCAGCTCAGAATCCCATGAACTACAATACTGACTACATAGTATAATGCTCATGGGTGTAGTAGTGGCATAAATATTATGGGAGAAACCACTACTTGCTAATTGGGTTTAAGGCCCAATCCATAGGAAGAAACCTATACCTGGTATTGTAAATCTGAACACGAACCTATGGCTTGGAAGCTCATAGCCTAAATGACCAGAGTATCAAACCACCCTCTAACTTTACATCTCTATACTCATAAATTAGTGTAGCTACCAGATCTCATCAGAGAAGTTCCTTTGTGTAGGAGATGGGTGGGCAACACAGAAACTCATAACTGATCCAAGTGCAGAGAATAACTATCAGCAGGATTCTCAGCCACAAGTGGGGGATGTATACAACTATCTCCCTTAGGCTCAGGGGCCATGGTGGAAAATGAGCCATAAGATTGTAGGAGCCGTATTTCAGGGAGGATTGGAGTAAACAGTACTTTTTGGACATGACAGAACTGTAGCATCAGTGAAGTCAGGAGCTGTGGTTGACTGCACAAGACCAAGCCAGTCAACAGTCTAGCATGGAGGTGAGAAAGGCCTCATGAGCCCCTCCCCTCGAGAAGTTATTGACTCTATATTGGGGAATATAGTTTTTTTAAGGGCGTGGTTCCAGATAAGCTGGCCACCACTCTCCAGCGATGTCTCCATATCCATGACTATATGAGCAGTACAAATGAGACTTGATAATAAATATATGTATATAGACACAAAGTTGGGAGGGAGAGGGAGGTGGAGTTAGATATGGAAAGACTTAGGAAGAGAAATGGAGGGGCGAATATGATCAAAATACATGTATGGACTTACTCAAAGAATTAATGAAAATGTTACATTAATAAAAGCCCAACTCTCAAAGATAACTAAATCATGAATGTTTACAGATTAAAATGCATTACTTATTAAAAATCTTCACTTTAGAAAATGATGAAATAAATTCCACTAAATAAAGACATTATGGATTATTTGTCAAAACAAGACATTTGGAGACTTTTTCTCTTCAACTACCCATTATGTTTAATAATATCGCAAGAATACTTAGAATTAATTCTTCAGTATAACCTTGAGGATGTTATTAGGTTTATTAATGTGAAAAAATTAAAGTTAGAAACCAATGCTGAATTTCATTTTAGAGACAACAAAGTATAAAATAATAAAATCAGAGCTTTATTAACATAATCTTTTGAGAATGCCGCTAATTCTGTTTCATGAAAACCATGAACAGCCTTTGACACTTTGTAATTGAACACTGAGACATTCTGCTACCATAGACAGCATGAGTTGTGGGACTTTGCTGGGGCATGATTTTCAGGAGCACAGCCTACAAAGCCATTGTGGGACTCAGGCAGGTGCCCTGTGCTTGGTCTCCTTTCTCATTTATTAGTCATTCTTACTTCACAAGAATTCCACAGCATAGAAAATGAGAGGAAAACTTCAATGAAAGGGAAAATGGAGTTTTCATGTGGTAAAATTAGATGATTCTTTAACTAATGGAATTCACGAGAAGCCAAAATGTACGCATACATTTTCTCTATTCATGAAAGCTCTGGTGCAGATTTTACACACACACACACACACACACACACACACACACACACACACACACAAGTGTTCTGCTGCTCACATCACTGAGCATCTAACAAACTAATATCTTTATATACCAAAATGAATTCTGTATGAAGTTCTAATATAGGCTTCTAATTTACCCTATGAACATACATATTACTCAAATGTAACAAATGGAAGATATCTGCTCGTAGTTTTCCCTTGACTGGGAATGTAGCTGAATGGTAGAGCCCTGGCCTAGTATGCAAACAGCCCTGGATTTGATGCTCTGTAATACACACACACACACACACACACACACATGCATGTGCACACACTCACACACACACACACACACAGAGGGAGAGAGAGAGAGAGAGAGAGAGAGAGAGAGAGAGAGAGAGAGAGAGAGAGAGAGAGAGAACAAGAAAGAAAATAAAACAGCAAAGAAAGAAAACAGAACCGGCTGGGAAGATACTTCAGTTGCAAAGGTGCTTGTTATCCAAACATGAAGAAGAGAGTTCCACCCCCAGAACCCACATCAGAAGTCAGGCTTAATGGTGGATATTCATATCTCCAGTGCTGGGGAAATTATAAACAGCAGGATCCTGGGGTTTGCTCTCCAGCTAGCCTAGCCTAATCACAGAGTTCCAGGCCAATGAGAATCCTTGTCTGATGAAAACAAGGTGCTGGCTCTTCAGGAACAATTCCTTCTGGCTTCCACAAGTGCGCATCCACATATGCAGGTAATTTCACACCTGTCGATGCAAAGAACAGCAGCAGCAGCAGCACCAATAAGGACAGGTAAGAGCTCTCCCTTTCTAGCTCCTTGTCCTCGCTGGAGTTTTGGCTTACCCTCCAAGTCCTCATCTGCTCCTCCTGCAGCCTGGCTGTGGTGTTGTGCAACTCACTTCTCTAGGCCTGAACTAGGACTTGCATGTTTCCACAGTCATTTGCAATAGCTCTAAGTTGTCGGTAAGTACCAAAGCTTTGGCCCTTGTTTGTCCAGGTAATGGCTAGTGGTCACTGTTGGATGTTCCAAGAACTTTCATTTGATTTTCTGGGTCCTGTAGCTTTGCTCTGTAATGTAAGGGATTTTGTGTTGTTAAACTAGTTTTCCTTCTTGGTTACTCTTTAACTTAGACTTAAAGATTTTGCACTATAAGGCAAAAATATGGGTACTGTGATATTTTCCATTAATCTTAATCAACCTTTAGAAGGATTGCATGCAAAGAGAAGGTACTATATCCTACAACTAAGAGGCAGAATAATCAATTATTATCCACAGTGATCTATCCATACTGACTCCCCAAATGATGCATTCTCATTAACTTCGGTTATTGAGAAGTATATTCAAATTAGAAGAATAAGAATTATCAACTTTTTTGTGGTTTTATGTACTTCTCCTAAGATATCCAAGCTTGTTAGTTTTTGGAGATCCGAGTCTTCCTACCAACTATGTAACTGATGAAACAGATACCACAAAAAAATTGGAGATTTAAAAAGATTCCTTTAGAGTCAGTTACAATTAGTAGAAACGTTGCGTTGCTGTGGAGGTGTTTATATATTAAATTTGTTTACAAAGACTGTTAGCATGGATGAGACATTTCTGTTCAGAGAATGAGTCATTGACTAGAATCTAACCCTTACCAAGGTATGTGGTCAACACCGCTAAGAACAAAGAATACAGAAGATTCAGCAAAAGCCATCAATTTTCAAATTACAATTGGCAACAAGTACAGTCATTTCTTTTTTGGTACCACAGAACTTGCTTCTAAAACTTGTAAATTACTGATTAATTTTATGGCCTTGGCTGTAAAAAATCAACCAGTCTCTTCCATCTCCAACTTCTCATTCTTTTCACTTGCTCTTCCTACCCTACTACATCCTTATATGTCTTTTATGGTTGATTAAGCTAGACATGGAGGTTCTTTCTAACTTGAATCTTAAATCTTAAACTGACATGTCTCTGAGAATCTTTCTGGTTGCACATGGAAAACAAGGAAACCTTCTTTGTTTTCTCTGCACCATCTCCCACACTCTCTTGCTTAGTTCATTTGGAACCCTGACATTTACATTTGTCCTTAATCTACATAGACCAAGGGTAGCACTGCTCAGCCTTGTGTGGAGAACCCACTTATCCAGGTACTGTATTTAAGTGGCTTATAAAGGAATTTTAGTTTGGGAGAAATCCTAGTTGGTGAATAAATCAAGTGGATCCATTTGGCTCACCAAAAGTAGAGTGGTAGAGGTGGAACATCAACTTTCGATTGTAAATATTGAGCCAGACAACATCCTAATTGATCTAAAATTACAGCTAGTGATGAGGCTGAAATAATGTTCCTTTTCCCAATGACATGTCTCCCACACATTTAAAAATTTTAACCTCAGAAAGCTGTGGCAAACCAGCTCACACCACTCATCCACACTGTAAATCATCAACTTCAAAGCTGGTAAGATGAAAGGTACAGGCAAAGGGGATATTGTGCTTTGTCCAGCCATACGATGTTAAACCAGAGAAGACAGTCTGCTGGATTCTTATGGGATTATTAACTAAATAGTGTTTGTCTTCCCTTCCTGGCTTACTAACCTACCCAGAGTAAGTAATGAGCTCAGAGAAAATAAAACAAATACTTAGCCCTTTCCAATGCTTCCAACTGCTCTACCACCCACTAGTCCTTTGAATGCTGCCTTCTTAATTTTGTTTGGCTTCAGGCTTCCAAATGAGCTAAGCAAGGGAGTGTGGGAGACGGTGCAGAGAAAACAAAGAAGGTTTCTTTGTTTTCCATGTGCAACCAGAAAGATTCTCAGAGACATGTCAGTTTAAGATTTAAGATTCAAGTTAGAAAGAACCTCCATTCCCAGCTCTCAATCTGTTGCTTGTCTGAAAGGTGTGTGTTTGTGAAAAGCATTTGCTCTTAGCCATATCTAAGGCATTGAATGGGCTTCCACGAGGCTTCTAATTTCTGTTCTGTCTTCCATCCCAGCCCAGTGATCCTTCCAATCTACTTCCCAAGATGGAGACACCAAGAGGATACTTTCATTTACTACTTTACCCAAAGCCATCTTGCTGGAAGGATCAAATTCAGTTGCCACTTGCTAGTAATCAAATGACAATTTTCAGTCACAGGAACATTTTTAATTTTAAAAGTACCAACAAATAATGACTCCTTCAAATGCTCAGTGTTTCTACTTATCATAGAGAACTGTAGTGAGTATAAAACACCTGTGACATTCAGAAAACATGGAATGGTAGGGCTGGAGAGATGGCTTAGCAGTTAAGAGCATGCTGCTAAGTCAGCCTTCTATGGGTTCTGGGGGTTCAAACTCAGGTCCTCGGCCGTGTTCAGCAAGCACTTTATCCATTGAACTGTCTCTCCAGCCCTGATATAATAATTCTAACAGAGACGCTGTAGCTTAACCATTTGCATGTGTAATCACACATTACAAGGCTGAAAAGGGCAGTTTCCTACCTTGCTGAACCTAAGAAGTAAGACATACAAATGAAAAAGTTCAAAGTTCAAAAACTGTTCAAAGTCATACAGTACATCAATGGCTGAACCTGAGCCAATATTTAATGACTTTACTCTTGTAAGGTCTCTTTCCATCATGCCACCATTATACACTTACATCAGCCCTGGAAATCTATTTGTTTGTGCCGCAGTTAATACTGAACGGCTAGGTTCCCACAATATGCCAAACAAACTCTGTTCTAAGCATTTCACAAATATTAATTTACGGACACGAACCTTACAGAGTAGATAGCATTGTCTTCCTCCCTCTTTACACAGAAGGAAGCTGGGAGCACAGCACTTGGCTCGAGGTCATTCAGGCAATGGTAATTGAGAGCCCAGGCAGACTGGCTTCCAGGTCTGTTTGACCACCACACTGAGTGATGTGCTGACTCCAGCCCCAGCAGCTGGGTCAGCAGCAAAGCATTCCTCTCTTTTACTACTGGGTAATCTACAAGACAGACGATAGAAACACTTCATAAAGAGTGAAGGGAAGTGCATTATTTCCTCCAGGGATTGCTTTGCTTAGGTACTCCCTGATCATTAGGGCCCCATTTGACAAATCCATCCTATTCTGAGCTTTAGTCAATGTTTGGCCCTTTAACAGTGCAGGAAATGGAGGCCCGTGCAAAACCCTGAAGGCAGAGCTGAGCTGAGAATGTACTGTTCAGCAGACTGTCCGCCCAAGGGTAATTTCTTTGGCCTCTGCCATTGTTTGCTGGTTAAACTGTGGCTTACAACATTTCAGGGAGCAAATACAAAATGTGCTACTCATGCTATGGTAGGACTTTCCATTTCAAGGAAGCAGATTCCAGTGGGAGTGAGGCTGCCTAGAAGCAAAGTCTTTCTTATGAGGTTAATATAAAACACAAAAACAAAAACACACTGCGGAGCATGACCCTTTCATGGCGCACGTGTATTGCATCTGGGCGGCTGTGCAATGTGGGCCCCTGGCGGAGGCTCCATCCACACATGAAAAACAGGAGAGAGAGACTCTAAGAATAAGAAAAGGCAGGCAAAACTAATATACTCTGTTTTCCCATTTGAACCTGTAGTAAAATACACACACCATGAATTTGTCATATTAACCATTTTCAGCATGTAACTCAGGGGCAGTGAGTAGGTTCATGTTATGCAGCATTGCCTCTTCTTGCCTGTGGAAGTTTCATCATCCCACACCCACTAAAGACAGATATCCTTTCTTGTTTTTCCTTGGCAGCCAGTGGTCTACTTTCTCTCACTGAGAAAGGTACCTCATATAAATGGAATCATGCAATGATTTATTTTTGTGACTCATTTATTTCACGTACCTTAACACCACCAAGTTCATCTGTAATGTAGCATGTGTCATAAACTCTTCCTTTTTAAGGATAATATTCTGTAATGTGTGTATAATAAATGATTCATCTATTTATCAGTAGATCAACTCTTGGATTTCTTCTACCTTATGCCTATTGCAAATAATAGTGCAATAAGCATGGGTATGTGATTATCTCTGCAGGTCCTTACATTTGCTTCTTGGAGGGGGATGTCCACAAAGTAGACTTGCTAGAGTATAAGATAATTACACAGACACACACACACACACACAGACACACACACACACATATATATGTATATATATACACATAGCATATACATGTGTACATATGCATACACATATATGTATATACATAATGTATACACACATATAAGTATATATATATATATATATATATATATATATATATATATACACATACATACATACAGAGGCACACACATATATGTGTGTATGTATGGCCGTATTGTTTACTACAGACCTTACGGTATTTTACAACAAATAGATTTTAAAGCAAATACATGTCTTCAGTTTCTCTGCCATTTTTTCACTTCCTCATAAAGGCTAAATGTCCAGTAAGTGCTGTTGGTTCTTAATCATGTGATTGACAGATATGCGAGCTATCATCTAAATCCCACCCAGGTTTTAGTACTGGATAATGAACAAGGAAAAATAGGCAATTCAAGGATTACAAATCACTATG
This sequence comes from Peromyscus eremicus, assembly GCF_949786415.1. Lineage (NCBI taxonomy): Eukaryota > Metazoa > Chordata > Mammalia > Rodentia > Cricetidae > Peromyscus > Peromyscus eremicus. Next base: position 31,714,538 of record NC_081416.1, on the reverse strand, counting down.
TTGACTCCCATAGTCATAGTTTACTCCCAAACCCAAACTGTTTTACAAATCCAAATATTGCAAAAAGTGAGTGTCCACCTAGATGTCTGGAACATTCCAAAGGCACAAAGAAGAAGAGGGAAGAGTACAGAAGAAACCGAGGAAAATTCTTGGCGTGAAGTGAATGACTACTGCTGGCTGGACTATTAGACGGAAAGATTCCTATTTGGAGAAGACGAACACCTTCTTTTCCTGGACCAAGGAGAAGAAGTACAGTCCAGAACCTGGGGCTCTCCTTTATGCTAATTGGAAGAGGCTGGTGTCAAAAGAGTGAACAGCTGAGTGGGCTACCGAGGGAGGGATGCGAGCCCAGTGGCCGTCACAGAGCCGGGTTCTCATGCTGCTGTCGATTTAGAAAGGACGCCAGCAGCTCCCTCTCTGCCGGGGCCTGGCCTCTTCATAGCTGGCTGACATCCTTCTCCAGCTGGCTATTTCCTGGGCTGCGGCAGGCTCCTCCCCTGCACATCCCCTTCGTAGCTGTGGTTTGGCACTCGGCAAGGACCCCACTGCCCAAAGTTCCCTCTGGGCTTGTTTCCAGAGAGCAACGGCCTGACTATTTCCACTACTGAATTTACCCACAGAGACAGGCGGAGGCAGATTTTTTTTAGATGGCCAAAGCAAATTGGCATGGATGACTCGGAGTCGTGCGGTCATAATCAGATCTGGTGTCTGGGACACCGAAAAACGCAAGCGCAGCCGGGGAACTGCTGAGAAAGGTTTCTGCTGCATCAGAGACGCCCCTGGCTTAAGATGTGGAAGCATTCGAAGGCTGAATGAAAACTCCTCCTCATACATGGTGTCTGGCTGCGGCCAGAGGGAGCTGTCAAACTGAAGCTGTTTAACCATTTTTTCCCCACCGTAGCGCCAAGAAAGTGGCTCTGACTCTTTATCCCCTGGTGGTGTCAAAGCAAAGAGCTGAAAGCTGTGGTCTGCAAAGCCAAACGCATCTTGCCTGCTGTTTCCAGTCACCCTCTAAGCTCGGCATGGTTTCTTCATTTTTAGATAGTTGAAAAGAATCAAAAGAATATTTTGTGACACATGGAAATGATATGGAATTCAAATTTCAGTACCCATGAATAAAGTTTTATTGGAACGCTGCCACACCCATTCACTTACGCACTGTCTCTGACTGCTTACAAGCTTCAAATGCAGAGCTAAGTGGTTGCAGCTGAGACCTTATGGCCTGCAAAGTCTGAAATATTTACTATCTTGCCCTTTACAAGCAGCTGTTTTTCCAACTCCTATGCTAAGGCGAGGGCCAATGGGAGCAAGAGAAGGAAGGAGACGTGGGCGGGAACTTGAAAAGTGAATTTTTAGTTTTCTTTTTTCCTATCCTTCCATGCTTAAGCGGGATGGTGGCCTCCATGACACAGGGGGACAATAAGATATCCTTTATTCTTATTGCTTTTTATATTTGTCTTGTCACACACACACACACACACACATACACACACACACATACACACACCACATGCATGCTCAGATCACTCATGTATCTCAGAAGAACTAAGCAATGAGTTTGTGCTCCACTGAGGCTTGACAATTGCAGAAAGAAGTGAGAGTAATAAATTGCAGACTCCCCTCATGATGGACCTCAGTGGATTAATCCAAGTAATTTGGGGAGATGTGTTTAATATGTACAGATGATAATATGTCAGTGGGCATGTCAGTGCAGTATTCTAATCACAGACACTATTATCAAGGGTCAATCAAGTTGTATGGTCAAGCCATATGCTAGGAACCCTTTAAAATGATGTGGTTTCAACTGACCACTTAAAACGAAGGCAGTAGTTTTGGGTTAAATAGTTCACAAGGATGGCTTCAGAAACCACCAGCCCTGTAAAGGTAACTGTCTTATTAAACAACAAGAAACACAGAGCCAAACTCAGAGTTAAAAGCCCAAGAGGTCAGAGCAGTAGTAAGAGCTGAAAATTAAAACCGCCTTCTTACCCTTCCTGTCGCTGCTGTCCTTCCCCTCAGCAAGAGACCTGCTTCCTGTGTATCTGTCTTTTTATTGACTTTCTGTTCTGCCTTCTCATTGGTTGTAAACCCAACCACATGACCTCCTCATCACTGCCTGTCTATACAGACCTCCAGGTCTTCTATGGTTGGTATTGAGATTAAAGGTGTGTTCTCCATGCTGACTGTATCCTTGAACACACAGAGATCTGTCTGTCATGTGATCTGGATTAAAGGTGTGCGCCACCACTGCCTTGCTTCTGCTATGGCTTGCTATTAGCTCTAACCCCCAGGCATCTTTATTTATTAACATACAAATAAAATCACATTTCAGTACAAATAAAATATCACCATATTTCCCCTTTTCTATTTTAATAAAAAGAAAAAAGGAAAAAAGTTATAACTAATATAAGAAAAACTATATACAAAAGTACAATAACTATATACCATATATACAAGCAATAAATACCTAAACAATGTCTCGTCCATTTGCATTTGACAAATTCAGAGAGAATAATTCCATTATCTATCTTATTTTGGTAAGTCCAAAATGTACCTGATTCACTTTCTATCCTAACTTATATTACTAATAGAACTATCTTATAATGTCTTTCAAATTTTACACTTACACCTCTTTAGTGAGTTTCTTTTCTGAAATTCTAAATGAGGAAAACTATAACTATCTAATCTTCAACATATAACTAACTAATCTTCAGCTCCCTCAGAGACACAAGAAAGAAATAATATTACCTAATAAAAATAAAAACAGGAATTGCATGCAAGCAGCTTCCAAAAAAATTGTGAGTTGACAGAAACAGCCAGCTGCCTAGACAGTCACCCGAGGTTTCTCTGCAGTGTTGGGGCATCATCTTCAGCCTATAGGCTTAGCATATCTGATAGACTTATTTGTGAAGTAGGATGTACACAAGGATAACAGTTTGACCTCACACAGCCCCTCACCTAGAATCCACAGGGAGCATGCTGCTGCTTGGACTAGACAGATCTGTAATATACAGTGGGTAATCTGACAGCCAGCAGCAGCAAACTAAGACCTAAGAGGAATTAAGAATTGGAAAGGGGGTTGGAAAACATTTCCACAAAGGTCCAGATCTTACACACTTCCTCCTTTAGTTTGAGAATCCTCTTTGTTTTCCCCTTGTGAAACCTGATCTCAGTAAGTTTTGCTCCCCACTCACCAGGCTGAATGTAGAGTGATTTCTGTATAACCAAGGCATTTAAAGGGAAGTAGGGAGTATGCTATGCTATATTGAATAGAGGCCTGTTTTAGTCCACCAATGCTGTGACATATTTGGTGTACTCTGATTGATGCTGAGATTTCTCTGCTATTCTTTTTTCAACTTGGAGGCTTCTGATTCTCATCTGAGGCTGCCTCTAATCCCTTTCACCAGTTTCTGGCTGTTTGTGTATGTCATTGGACCACAGCTTGTTGACAGGGGACTCCAGGTAGCTCAAGCTTTCTTTCTAGATGCTATATGGTCATCTGTAGGTGCTTTTCAAATAGAGTATGCAGCTTCCTTCTGACCATAGGGTTTCTAAGCACTTCTGTTCTTCACTAGAGTCTTAAACTAAGAGACAGAGGCAAAGTACTTACACTCTTTGGAAGGAACTTTGTCTTTCTCTGATGCCTTGTCTCACCAGATATCTTTGTGAGACACATCTGCATGCCTGTTCTATTATAGGTGGAAGTTTCTGTCCAGCCAGCAACACCCAACTAAACACACTGAGACTTAATATTTCTTACAAATGCTTGTTCAATAGCTGAGGCTTGTTACTAGCTAACTCTTACATTTAAATTAACCCATACTTCTTATCTATGCTTTATCATCTAGCTCATGGCTTGTTACTTCATTTTCTACATGTCCTGCTTCCTTGGTGGCTGGCTGGCATCTCCTCTGACTCCACCCTTTTTCCTCATCCCCACATTCTCTCTGTCTCAGGCTGTCTCCCTCAATCTCTTCCTGCCCAGCTATCAACCAATCAGATTTTTATTAACAATAAGAACAACTTATACTTACAGTGTACAAAAGGATTATTGCACAGCATTTCCCTCTTTTGGTCTAATTAAAAAAGGGAAGGTTTTAACTTTAACATAGTAAATATATACAACAAAAATAGTTATCAAGTAAGAACCACAGTCATAATATCCAGTCCATTTTCACTTGGCAAAATCAGAGAAAATACTCCATTATTTACCTTATCTTTGTGAATCCAAAGCTCTGTACCTCATTTACCTTTTATCATAACCAAGGAAAACTGTAACTATGACTACCTAGCCTTCAATTCTGTCAAAGACCCCAGAAGGATGTAACTGAATGACAGGGACATCAGGCTGCCTGGACAGTCATCCAAAGTTTCTCTGCAATGTTGGGGCATCCAGCTTTGACCTACAGGCCTAGAATATCTGACAGACTTTTCTGTGAAGCAGGGAATTCTGAAGGACTGTCCTACCTTGTCTTGGCAAAGTTGGGCAATTGCCTTCTTTTGTGTCTTGCTTGTCCAATTTGGACAACATAATGTCAGCAGTTGAGGCAAGGGCAGTTTCTTGTCCAGTGGCTAACTTTTGCCACAAAGAAAGCAAACTCCATATGGAGTTTCATTGTTGCTTATCATCTTCCTTGAAGTAGATTGATGTTGCCAGAAGCAGACATGTCTCACTGTCATGAAAAGCCTTATGTTATTAAACATATTAAATGCATATTCTGTAGGTCTTTGAAGAGCGTGAGCAGAATGGATTGTGTAGACCCTTCCTGTACAATAAATGTACATTAATCTAATTTGAGTCTACTTAATTTCTGTATTAATCTTGAGAGCTTCTAAACTCCCACTTTGTGCTAATGTTTTTTAAGGCAATTCGACTCAGAACACAAGGGGAAACACTAATATTTTTTACTGAAATGTTGTTCATTGTCTTAATCTGAAAATTAATCAAGCTGTCAAATTTGACTACACATACACACACACACACACACATATACAATCTGCTGTGGGATGTATGACAAATGTGTTACTGATTAATCAATAAAACACTGATTGGCCGTTGGCTAGCCAGGAAGTGTAGGCGGGGCAAGGAGGAGAATAAAGCTGGGAAGTGGAAGGCTGAGTGAGAGAGAGACACTGCCAGCCGCCATGGTGAGAAACAGCTTGTGAAGATGCCGGTAAGCCATGAGCCATGTGGCAAGGTATAGATTAAAGGAAATGGATTAATTTAAGCTATAAGAACAGTTTGCAAGAAGCCTGCCACGGCCATACAGTTTGAAAGCAACATAAGTCTCTGTGTTTACTTGGTCGGGTCTGAGAGGCTGTGGGACTGGCAGGTGAAAGAGATATATCCTGACTGTGGGCCAGGCAGGAAAACTCCAGCTACAAATGGCACCCAACGTGGGGTCAAACCTGATGTATCTTAATCTTGAACAAATCCATAGCCTCTGGCTTTCTGTGGAAACAAAAGCAGAAACTCTTTTCCAAAGTAACATATCCTTACATCTAAATTTTGAAGTCAAAATATCTTTAAAATATATATATTGGTTTAACTCAACAGCTTTTACAATCAAATGTTTTTCTGCAGTTAAAAATCCCAAAGACAAGACAATCCAGATTCTCTGTGTAATATCCATTTTTACGTGGCTTGTTTTTTATACTACCTTTACTGTCTCTTTAATGACTTTATTTTTTAAAACTATGTATTTGTTTCTATAACTCTATATATCACCTTTTTTGTCTCTTTCAAGCCTACGTATCTTTTACACACATTGTAAACTGTTACATCTGAATCTGTCTTATTGTGAATCTCTTGCCTTAAACTGCAGCAGCTGTGGATGCTGGCTCCGCCCACCTCAGCTTCCCAACATGGCTACGTTTACCGCCAGCTCTGGGAGCTATCGTGGGTCTATGCTTTTAACCAAGCAGCATGTAGTCCAGAAACTTCTTTTTTTGTTTTATACTAGCAATGTCTAAATCCACCATGCAGCTTAATGTGCCACTTGCAGAGGCCTCATTTCCGCCCTACTGCAGATCAAGCACACGCGCTAGGAACCAACCAGTAGCTGAAACCAGCAGCTGCCGCTCATTTGAGAGAGACAATTAGGAAGCTGTTTTTAGCTCCGTTTTAGAATCTTTTTTTTCAGTTTTTAGGTGGAAACTCTTGCCCCACGTTGGGCGCCATTTGTAGCTAGAGTTTTCCTGCCTGGCCCACAGTCAGGACAAATCTCTATCACCTGCCAGTCCCACAGCCTCAGACCCGACCAAGTAAACACAGAGACTTATGTTGCTTTCAAACTGTATGGCCGTGGCAGGCTTCTTGCTAGCTGTTCTTATAGCTTAAATTAATCCATTTCCTTTAATCTATACCTTGCCACATGGCTCATGGCTTACCGGCATCTTCACAAGCTGTTTCTCATCATGGCGGCTGGCAGTGTCTCTCTCTCACTCAGCCTTCCACTTCCCAGCTTTATTCTCCTCCTTGCCCTGCCTACACTTCCTGCCTAGCCAACGGCCAATCAGTGTTTTATTGATTAATCAGTAACACATTTGTCATACATCCCACAGCAACAATCTAGCAACTTAATTTCAATAGGAAAATGAACAGATAACATGGAGAGAATTAACTCTTTCTCGCCCCGATTTCAGCTTGCTTTGTTTTGAGTGCTGTTCTTGGCACCTAGGCTGCTTCTACTGGGAGCAAAAAGGACAGAGCACTTTAAAGGGAGTGTGCAGAAGAAAAGTTTGCCCTTAATCGTAAGTAGCTGAATACTCTTCCTATTTAGAGGAGTACTACAGCTCGAAGCAGCATACCTTTTCCAAGTTCAGAAGGGAAAGTTGCATCTTAGACTTCCACACAAATAAAGCAAGACACCCTCAAACTTTCAAGGCAGGAAAAACACAAGAAATATTGTGACTAAAATACCCTTTTCATAGATAGAGCTGACACCACAATTAAGGCTGACCCTCAACTTGCTTAAGTGTCATCTTTCCTGACTTAAGCCTTCTATTTGCATGAGAAGATTATCAAGCTAGCACTTGGGCTAAGGAGAAAAAAATTTCCCACCAATTAATGAACAGATACGTTTCCAGAAATATTATTATATGTGGTGATATTTGTAATCTAAGAAATAAAGCTTGCCTGAAGATCAGAGGACAGAGTCAGTCACAGAGTTAGCTACAGAGGTCGGGCAGTGGTGGCACACACCTTCTCTGTGAGTTCAAGGCCACGCTGGGCTACATGAGATTAATCCAATCTAAAAGAGAAACAGCCAGGCAGTGGTGGCATACACCTTTAACTCCAGCTCTTGGGATCACACACCTTTAATTCCAGCACTAGGAAGATTGAGACAGGAAGTGATATAGCTGGGCAGGGAAAGGAAGATAAGGTGGGAGGAGACAGGAACTCAGGTCTTTTTCAGGCTCTTTGAGGCCGAGGAGTTGGTGAGTGAAGAGATGGCTTGCTCTGCTTCTCTGATCTTTCAGCTTTCACCCTGATATCTGGCTCTGGGTTTTTATTATAAGACCATTTAGGATTCCTGCAGTAACTATAAGTTAATGCAATTAATAAGAGTGATAAATAATGATGTCTTTCTCATGTATATTTTTTTCTACATAAAGCCATTGCTTTATCTGCCTTTACAATATCTATGCAAAACACAAAAGGATCAATATTGTTATTTTCATTTTAAGGTAACAATATCTTACCGGTGTATAATGTAGTACGGTCTTTTATGCATGTTCACAGCACCTTGTGATAGATATAAATCAGTCTGGTGTGACTTTCTTCAGTTTGCCTCAGATGAACTAAAATTCAGACAGATCGAGTGTCTGTGTTCTGTCCTTAGGAAATGGGGGTCAGAATCTATCAAGCCATTCACAGTAACTGCTGAAGAAAGACCAGACAATTCTACATACCAGATGATGTCAGCTCAACTGTCTTGGTAATTTATTTTTCTAGAATTACATGTTCCATGCTGTGAGTTTGTCAAATACATTGAAGTACCTCTTAGACTTTATGTATTAGGATCAGTGTTATGTGTTCCATTCCCAAGAATACTAGCTGAATGTAGGGAGGTTTTTTTTTTAATTTTTAAAAATTTTTTATTTTCATTTTTTTTTACTTTTTGGTTTTGCATTTTTCAAGCCTTGCTCAGATGATGCTCTTAAATACAGAATAAATATTGAATCGTCTCTTTGTTCTGATGATCTTCATGGTGGCAAATAGATATTTCTGTGAAGATTTTTGCTTCCTGAAAATCCACAAGTGGTAGTTAGAAAATATTCACAAATTAAAGGCAGTGAATGCTCACTAACCACACATAAGAGACATTATTAAAATGTGAGGCACACATAATAGCTTTAATATGGATGTGTGATCTGGGTTCCCACCAAGTGGCTACTATATGACCGTTTTCTCACTTTTATGTGAACAAAGAAATTTTATATACACAAAGATGTTTTCAACAAGCTGTACAGAATAAATATTATCCATAATTACTTGATTTCATTCCATTTTAAATAGTGGTGATATGAGGAAAATAACTTGAATATTTTTAATGCTTTAAAATTTCTAAACAGTAGTCTTTTTGAAAGACTTCTGATTTTAATAAAAGAAAAAGAAATGAAATGAGAACATCATTGAGTCAGTGCTGGTTCAGAATTCTGTAGACATTCTAAGAACAGCTAGAGAAAGACAGAAACCAAATATTTGCTTATTTTTTCCCCACTGAGAAGGTTTGTCTTCCTCCTTTTTTACCTAATAAAAATCAAGTACATCTTTGAAGGCTTACTTCAAAATCTTTCAAGAAATGTTATCGTCATCTTCAACAATCTGCTCTTTGTTCAGTTCTATTGTGTCTGTATCTAAAGTTTTACCCTTCATCTTTCTTTTCTGCCTCCATTTACAGTCCTCTATCTTAAGCTTTTATCTCATTTTGATGAGATTTTATCAACCCTGTCCTAACTTTTCCTTGTCTTGTCTGTCTGTTTTTTCACCAATCCTATTGGTAAACAGCTATAGCTTAATCTTCTTAAAGAGCCACCCCAAATCGGTCCTTTTTGTTAAAATGTTTTTGTGGGTTGCTCCTACATACCAAATAAAATAACCACTGAATTTTACATTTTTCGGTCTTCACTGGTGCAGTTTGCCGCTTCTTTATCAATGATCTTTCATCCAACAGAACAGGGCAATGATGGTATTTTTGTCATTCCTTATCTGGAACAAGTCTTTATCTGTTCCCCCAACTTCCTCTCCCTCAGCCAGATCTTAGCCAATTTTCAAAGCCCTATATGAATGCTGAACTCCTGGATACTTTTTTCAGAACACCAATTTAAGTGTATCTTTTCTGCTCCAATACTCACTGTTCATAGCTGCGATACTTACTGTATGCATGCAATAAAATCAGTTTACTCTTTATTAAACTACCTGAGGTTTATTTCTTGGCTGTTTATGTGATGCAGAGCAAGGAATAATTCTTGGTACCTTAAAATTATAAGTAGAGAATACCAATCCAACACATACGTGTAAAAGTAAGTGTCAATAAACATTAGATATTGCTATGTACCTCTTTGCCCCCCTAAAACTTCCAAACTCTGTATGTGGCTTTAGGCTATTTATTATTGTGTCTTAACACACTGTCAGAACACATGCTTATGTTTAACCTATGTATGCCAATGAATCTGTGTTTCTGAAGTCCCATTCTGTTTCTTTCCATATTTTGGATAACTTTAGATGGCTTCTAAGGACCATAGTTTACTCTTGATCTCAGTAGCTTTCCCTGTACTTCCTTATGATGTATGTAAGATAATTACAGGACTTAGATTGTATGCACCAGTGTTACTTACAAGAATACTTTCCATTCTCAGAAAGGTGGGAAGAGTGATCCTTGATTTTCTGTTTCATTAAATGATTAGAAGTATTGGTGGTGAGGAGACATTGGAGATGAGGCACAGAGTAGGTGCAGGGAAATCTCATCTCTGAATTGTGTGTACCTGTCTCTTAAAATATTCTGAGTTAGCCGATAGCTCCAGGGATCTCCACACACACTTTACTTGGCCAGGGGGTTCCTGAAGCACCTGCCAGCAAACTTGGCCTTGCAGCCCAGCTCTTCCTCTATTCTAAGGATCTGATTGTACTTGGCCAGGTGCTCGGGATTGGCTCTTTCGGCCCTGTCCCTGATGTCAACGAGGCAGCTCAAAGCTGGCCCAGCGCTTGTCCCTCCCATGCCACTGCTTCTTTAGACGTCCTTAGACAGCCACACCTGACCACCTTGAGCCTGCTGGAAACCTCAGCTTTGTAATCATGTGATTGGTCTGAATCATTGTTTCTGTTACCTCACTTCCAAGCTAAGTGTCTGAAGCCCAGTGTCATCTTTAGGGTGGTAAGATCCCTGCCCCAGCAGTTCTACATGCAAAATAAAAGCCTCAGTGACCCATAAAAAAAAAATACTCTGAATTAGAGCTGGATGTAACTCAGTGGTAGAACACTTGTCTAGAATATATATGGTTTGGCTCTAGGTTCAATCTCTAGTACCACCAACCTCCCCAAGCAAACTCAATAATGGACATTTCTACACTAAGTGATTAGGAACCAAGAGATTCTGTGTGTACTTCACTGGGACCCATTTGGAGGATCCTTTTTGTCTACAAGTAAATTGTGTGTCTTTCAGGAAATAGAATACTTACTCGGTATTGAGCACTGAAATATATTGAAAGGGAATGCTGTAGAATCACAGAGACAGCATTTACACACACACACACACACACACACACACACACACACACATTAAAAAGACGTCAGTTTGAACTAAAATGCTAGTATTTGCCTTTCATATTAATAACTTGCTTGTTCTCGTGTGAAAAGGAAAATTTTCCTTAGCTTGCTCTTCAGCCTCTGTTATTAACACAGACACCATGGTAGAAAAACAACTACCATTTGCTAAGTATGTAACAACATAGTCACTATTCTAATTTAAAATAAGCTTTCAAGGTAGGTATCATTATTATTCCTGCTTTGGAGGAATGAAATGGAGGCTCAGGGTAGTTCACTGGTTCAAATCACAAGTCACATTTTTAACAAGCATGGGAGGCAAGACTCAATCTCTGCCCTTTCTAGTTTCAAGAATTCTTCATCTGGAATTGGTTCATAAATTTGATGTATAAAGTTTTGCCTATAAAGAGTATTATAGCTACAAAAGTTTAAAATCTTCTCTGAGTACTTTAGTCCAGCTTTGTAGTCTCCTGACATGTGTTCCAGACATATTTATTGGAAGGTCTTCTTCGAGACATCCTGAAGATAGCTCCTCCACTCAGCCTAAGCGTGTCTTTCTTAATGGTAGACCCCTTTCTCTTTCTTCAAAGCAAAGTCTCAGAACAGTTAGTCTAGCTAAGAACCTCCTGACCTTAAGTCAAAGAGGCAAGAAATATACATCTTCTGGACAGGCTTCTTAGACTGGCTCTATGCTCCTTACAGAAAGGTGACTTCATCCACTAATGAATCACAGATGTCTTGATAATATCCTCAGTAGCCAGAAGGTGGAATAACTCGTGTTTACCAAGGAAGGATGGGTTAAACATTTCATAGTGCATACATGTAATGGAAAGTTTGTCATCCTAACAAAAGGATGAACCAAAGTTATAAACATGGATATGCTAGCCTGGAAGTAATGCTTATAAGCCTGGCATAAGAAGGATAAACACCATCTGATTCCATTTACAGTGAGTACCTAGAAGAATTAGATGCTTAGGGACAGAAAATAAAATGGAGGTCGCCAGAAGTATGGTGGGGGATGGAGAGTTGTTTTTATTAATGGATTTAATGTCCCCAAATAATAATGATTTGTTGTAAAACAATGTGAACACATTTAATACTATTGACATATAATCTTAAAAATGGTAAAAACAGTAAAAATGTTATATATAGTTTAACACACACAGTGGGAAACATGGTTATGGTAAATTACCAATGTTTCAGTGTATAAGGGATAAGATCATTTGAAGAGTATACTAATTCCCAGCCCTAAATGATCCCTTACTCTAGTTTGATACCATGCAAAAATATCATGCAAGCTGGTAGGGAGGGAAGTAATTAAACAGCCCTACACAGCTGCAACACCTATGAACCATGATAATTACCAGCATAGCAAGATGTCTATAAAGGTGCAATAAGTGGTATTCACATGCTGGTGGCAACCAACAGCTGTCTAATTGGACTTAAGGCTCTCTCAACAGGAGGAAAACCATGTTGACTACTGGAAACCTAGCCAGCTTCCTGGGGCTAGTAAGGTCATGGATCTTAGAAAAGAGTCTACTACCACTGCTTCTCAGTAGTAGATTTCTTACTACATTCTAAATCTAATCCTTATACCCACAGGTAAGTACAATTACCACTCACCATCAAAGAAGCCTCTAGCAAACGGAGACCATTAAGAAAACCACAACTAGCTACAACAGAGAGAAGAACAGATTGTGGGGATCCCAACTCCACTGGGTACATCTGTATCACAGCTCCCATATCTATGGTTCACAGGATATCTTCTAAGAGGAGCTAGAAAGACTGTAAGAGCCAGAAGTCTGCTATGAAATTGTCTCTCCTAGAAATGGCTGCATAAGCAAGACCAGAACAACAGCAATAACAAAGACATGTTGATGTGGAAGGGGGGAAATTCAGCAGGGTGGTACTCCTAGATAAAAAATTACAGGAAACTAGTTACTGCTGGAAGAAGGAGAATTAGCCTCTCCTAGGAATGAGCCCCCTTACTGGTTGTCTAATGCAGCAGAGTTAGCCTTGAAACCATATACACACCACTGACAAAATCAGACTCAGCAGACTGAATTTATATATATATACATATATATATATACACACATACATACATACATATACACATGTATATGTATATAACAATAATAATCAAAGAAAAAGAGACTATCAACTTAAGAGTAAGGGGTGGACGTGGGAGGAGTTTCGGGAGGATAGCTAGGAGGAACTGGATGAAGGAAAGAGAAAGTATATGGAATTTTATTTTAATTAAAAATATTTTAAAGATGTTAACTGCACATGATGATGTCTATATTTTAATCTTCACAGTTGACCTCTCCATTGTAGGACATATATAATATATGTTGATATATGTTATATATTTATAAATATATAACCAGTTCCATTCTTATTATTTGCCCTGTGATATCTAAGAGGTATCACAGATGAAACAGTTCCTAAAATTGTCTGTCTCTTTCCCTGATTGTCCTCTTTTTAATAAATGCTTTTAGCACACCTATTTAAGTTAGAAAAAGTCTAGCATCTATCTCAGGTCATTCTCTTAACCTTCTCCCGGACCACCCAATCCATCAGTGTATTCTTGAATGGCATTTGTACATAGAGGAAAGCTTGGTGAGTTCAAAGGATGCACACGAAAGCTATATAAATAGTCCAGCTCTAAGGGGACCATAACTATTATGAAGTCAGCTGCCAGACAGCTTGACCTCACCTACTTCTGTCTGCCTCTGCTAACATGCTCAGCCTCACCCACCTACATTTACCTGGACTACTCGCCCTTTCTAACTATTATGTTGTCTTATACTTTCAATTCCATATCCAGCCCTTAACTATATTTCTGTAAGGTAGAATGATCATCTCAAGGCATAGTCAGACTTCGCCGTTCCCTGCTTTGAGGTGTCCCTTACTTACTCCATTTTTAATTTGACATGCATTCTTATCCACTTACTATTTTCCCTGCACTATCCTCACTGTTGGAGAGACAGCAGCAAATGTGATGGCCAAAGGTTCCTGTCAAATGTAACTTACATTTTAATAAGGGGAAATACACGAGAGATAAAGGAAAAATGAAGAAGAAGGGAAACAATGTAGCATGTTAGGCGGGCGACAAATGTAGTGGTGAAATACAGAGTGAGATAGCCAGGGAAAATGGGAAGAGCTGGAATTGTGACTTCAAGTAGGCTGGTCAAGAAAGGCCTGTCTGAGGAGGAAGCTAGAAAGCGATCAGGAGAAGCTGGAGGGTGACAGTATTCCAAGATACAAAAAAGAGCAGGTCTACAGGAAGGACAAGAGGTAGGGTGAACAGGAGAGGGGAGGTTCAAAGACGGAGTTAGATGTGACAGAGGGTATGATATGCGAGATCGCATAGATGGAGTGTGCTGCTAGATGGAGAAGAGATGGCCTCTGACTTGGGCTTATAAGGATCACGGGACACTGGAATGGAATAAGGGCATGCAGAGGAAACCGACTCTTCTGTGACCCTCTGGGTGAGATGGTAGAACTAGGTAAGCCCAAAACACGCTATGCTGCTGTTTGGCAGGACAGAGTAAAACAAGGTGGTTTACAAGGTTTTCCGTCTGATCAAGAAGCAGCCTAGGGTTACCGTTCCAACATGAGGAAATGCGATGGAAGAAGAGGGCTTAGGGAACACACCAGAATCCTGGCTTTCAACGGATTTTATTTGGGACTCACATTAGATATCCAAGCAAAGACAATCACGCAGGTAGCCAGATGTTTACATATACAGTTCAAATGAAAGGTAGTGGCTGCAGATGCTATTCTGGGACTTCCTCAGGCCTGTGTGTTATTGGAGGCTATGAGAGCTCCTTGAGTCCATCTGGTATTAGTCACTCATGCCCCACATGTGGCCTGGGTCCTGTTTTCCTCTCCACTTCTTCATGCCTGGGTTGAATCAGCTTTGTTTCTTTATTTCTAGTGTGTCAATATTTTGCTCTATCCCTTGTTCTACTGTCTAGAATGTTCTTTTTGCCTCATGGTTGCTTTTTATCACTACTGTTTCATTTCAGTGAAACCATTTCCATCTCCTTCTACCCACTACTTGGGAGCAATTTTGTCCCATTTACTTTGTATACTTTTTGATACTCAAATGACCAGTTTACTACTTACCTTCCTTTATAAGAGTAATCTATTTTTGTTCTTCGAGAGAATAGGCTAGTAAAAGGAATGATGAGGTACACATTCAATGGATATTTACTGAGTGAGATAATTCATCTGTGAAATAATTCACATGTGAGATAATTCAAAAACTAAAACTAAAATTATCATAAAACATACCTGAAACCAAACACAGATAAAAAAAATTCCATATTGAGAAGTACAGAATGACAAAATTCTGAGACATTTCATTTGATAATGTTAGAAAGTGTCTTTTCTACGTGATTTCCTATTTGTATGATACTAAAAATATAGGCCATATTTACAGTGCACTCAAGACTAGTTCATCAATAGCTTCTCCCTCTGCCCTCAGGTATTATTTCATGTTCATCTGAGAATTTTGCTGTGTTTGCCTTGTTACCTTTCAGAGTCACTGGTGTCTGTAAAAGTAATCACCATATTTACATAGATCTAACAGATGGTTAACACATCTTGACTGTTTAAAAAAAAAAGGAAAGAAATGATGTTAATAAAATTATTTGAAATCATCATGTAAGAATGACTGGTAAGCCTGGGTGTGGTCATGCATGACTATAATTCCAGCCCTTGGCCCTTGAGTGGCAGAGGCAGAAGAATCACTCCAAGCTTGAGGCCATGTTGGCTACATAGTGAGTTCCAGGCTAGGAAGGGCTCCATGGGGAGATCCTGTCAAAACAAACAAACAAAATAATAATAACAACAAAACAGTGGCTCCTGAATGGTCACTTTTTTTTTTGTCTCATTTCCTTGCACATCTCTCAATGTTTCCTTTAAAGATGTCCATGTAGCATTACCGACCATTGTAATCTCTTTTTTTCCCCTTAAATCTTATGGTGAAATTCAGGGAATCACTAGACACGGGTCCGGCAGTCTTTGCCTTGGTAATTTGGTGTGTCCTTTCATCTTCCTTCAGCAGACTTATGCTCATTGTTTGTTGCTGGTAAAGCAGTAAACACTGTTTGTCTTCACTGCAAAACCCTGGCTAGGAAACTTTGAAGTGTTTTCTGTTGCTTAATGTCACCTACTGTTCCTGTCAGCAAACTGAGATAAACCTGATGGACCGAGGTGTCTGGTCTAATTCCTTTATTGACACACAGCCCTGTCTTCAAACACCAGTGTAAATGAATAAGTACTGAGATAGTAATGTGTCGGTAATAGGCTGCCAGATAAATGCCATTGTTTATGTACTGATCCCTGTTCCCTAAGGCCCAAGCAGCTCAAAAATCTTACAAATTAGCACCTCACTGAGATCAAAGAATTGTCTCTTCTTTCTGCCCTTACCTACTTAGAGGGCCAAGAAGCAAATGAAGTTAAGCTGCCTTTCTCCAGCACAAATCTTTCTTTGGAGGAAGAACAAATGGGGGCTCTGCTCTGACACACAAAGAAATGCCGGAAGAGAAAAGGTTTTAATTTCTTTTGCTGTGTAGCCAGAGAGGCCTCATGTTAACTTCTTCAGTTATTTCACTACTCTATCCTCCTTACAAATTCTATACTGAGAAATCAATAGTAGAGCCGTGTTCACTTTTAGCAATTGGTCTTTGGAGATGAAATTAAACAGAGATAAAGTGATTTTTTTTAATCAGTAGAAGTATCACCGGAACCATAAGCTAAAGCAGAAAGCACGAAAAAGACAAACTTTTGAAGGAGTTAAACATGAAGGCTTATTTGGAAATCAACCTTGTTGGTATATTTTAAAGAAAGTCACCATTAGTCGTACCATCATCCACATGTTTAATATGTTAGCAGCTTCGCTCTTACATTTTCCTTGTTCCCTGCGCAGAGGGCCTTGTTCTCAAGCACATTCCAGCTCAATTAGGTTATAGAAATCACTCACTGTCTATTTTACAGACATTAACAGATAGCAGAGAGAAGTTATTTCCTCGATGTAAGCAACTTCATACTATTCAGTATTCCTGTATTTCATATTAATCATACAATTAAATCAGGTGTCCGAGCCTTGATCTGGCTTCCTACAGCATCAGATTATTTATAAGAAGGAAAGGACTCTCTCTTGGTGTCAGGTTTTATCTTTTAGGTAAATAAAGAAAATCTTTCAAATTCTAGTAGTATAACTGTTGATACTGTCTTTGTCAAAGCTTTGATTTCTATCAGTGAGTAGTTTAAAGAAATAAATATTGGCATGAAAAATAACTAATTAGAAGAAGAATACTGGACATCTTGTTCTGACATGTATGTTCAAACTACATTTATTGGTGCTATTATTTTTATTATTTATTTATTTATTTATTTATTTATTTATTTATTTATTTTTGGTTTTTCTTTTTGGTTTCTTGAGACAGGGTTTCTCTGTGTAGCTTTGCGCCTTTCCTGGAACTTACTCTGTAGACCAGGCTGGCCTCAAACTCACAGAGATTCACCTGCCTCTGCCTCCCGAGTGCTGGGATTAAAGGTGTGCACCACCACTGCCTGGCTTTGTTTTTATTTTTTAATGTTTTACATTTGCTTATTTTATTTTTTGTTTGTTTGTTTGTTCATTCATTCATTTATTGCACCTCTGTGTGTGTGTGTGAGTGTGAATGTGTGTATGTGTGTGTGTGTGTGTGTGTATGTGTGTGTGTGTGTGTGTGTGAGAGAGAAGGGGCCAGAGGACAATTTTTAGAAGTTGATTCTTTTCTCCCATCCTGTGGGTTTTTTTGTCTTCAGGCTTGGAGGCAAATACCTTTAGCCACCGAACTATCCCACCAGCCCCCACAACATAATTTTAAAAGAAGATTTAAAATATACAAAAATAAATTGAACCTAAGAAGCAAGTTTTCATATAATTTGTTTAATTTTCATGATACATTTCTAGAAAAAAAGTTTTAACATCTTTGGGACCAACCAAAGCTAGAGTAAAACCGTCTCTTGGGACCCTATAATCTCCAAGCATCTTCAGAGTGCTCAGCCATGAATGGGACCCCCCTATATCACACTTGCTCCCCAAGGGCTCAAGTAACATTGCTGAAGAGAAGGTAGAAAGATTGCTATGAGCCAGAGGTCAGGAAAAATAGGGGTGCAACCGTCTTCTGAACACCACTGGGCCAATGCATTCAAGAACTCACAGCACCTGTGGTTGCCTGTACAAGACAAAGGTCAAGCCAGTTGACATTCCAGCATTGGGAGAGAAGGGATTCATGAGCCTCCACCTTCATCTCCGATGATGTTGACATTTTTTTATTTTTTGGATGCTAAGGGAGGGCAAGTCAGACACTTTTAGATGTGTAGTCCCCGATAGGTTGACCATACTCTGGTGGATGGCCCTACAACCTTGAGTGTATGGGCAGCACAAACTGTACTCAGTGCACTTAAAAAAAGCAGGGAGGGGACATGAAGTTGGACAGGGAGAGAGGGTGGAGATGGATCCAAGAGAAGTAAGGGGAAGAAGTTGGGGGGAGGTGAATATAATTAAAACACATTGTTAAGGCTAGAGAGATGGCTCAGCAGTTAAGAGAACTGGCTGCTCCTCCAGAGGACTCAGGTTCAATTCCCAGTACCCACAGGGTAGCTCACAACTAACTGTAACTGATTCAACACCCTCTTCCAACTTCCATGGGCACCAGGCAAGCACTTGACGCCCACCAGCTGTGCATGCAGGCAGAACACTCACACACATAAAATAAAATAAAAATTTAAAAATGCATTGTATTCACACATGACATTCTCAAAGAATTAATAAATTACTATATTAAAACAAAAAAGACATGCTAGCAGCTAAAATATGCTAACGAGTAACCAAATTATGCTAATGAATAACCAAGACATCACCTGCATTTCTGAGCTGTAGAAACACAAAGGTTATTGAGTATGAAAGGGATATTCTCCTTTCATACTGGAGTGCATTCTTATCTCACTGAAACAGAGGTTATCATGATCAAGCAGTTCTCAAGCCGGGGCTCTGGACTCATTGGAGGGAGTGGATTCAAAGGCACACGCATTTAAAGGCTCCAGCGTATTTTCCTTTTGAGTCAGGTTTCAGTCAGTTGAATGTCAAACATCACAAACCCAGACCCTTAATCTTTTGCCTCAACTTAGTTATAACGTTTTTTAAGGTTAATAAACCACAAAGTAGATATTTTCTCCTTCCGCTTTTGAAGACTACTAAGAAAATGAAAGTTCTTGTACTTTTCTTGTTATATTCCCTCTTGGTCTTTGAAAGAAAAAAAAAATGCAGGGAATATGCCAACTTTGGTGTATGACAATGTTCATCTCTCCCTTCTGGGAGATGGTCGGAAAAGTTGAAGGTGAAACTTCTGATGCAGTTTCATAAGTGAGCAATTTGAACTCTCTGGTATGACTGCAGTGCTTGTAGCTCCAGAGTGGCTACACCAGAGGGATGAGAGTGGGGTGAATAAATGCTCAGTCTCTCCAGAAACCCACAAAACACCTGCTGTGAAAGACAGAGCAAAGATGTTGGCAACCAAAACTCATGCTGATTCTTTTGCCACCATTTTGAGCAAATAAACCTTGCAGATTCATGGCCCCATGGATTATTTATAAAATGTTGTCATTTGAATTTTTCTCCTGCCAATATATACACAAAAAGCCTGCCCGCCCGCCCCCCCGCCCCCCCCCCCACACACAAAGTGATCCATTTTCCAGAATAGAGGAAGCCAGTGTTCACAGTTGCTACATGGCAGGCTCTATGATGTCATGGTTTTTTTTTTTTTTGTGTGCAAGTTTTATACTTAGTTGATTGTTCTGTGAATAATAAAGATTTATTACCTTTACCATTGCAGATTTTGGCATTAGCAATATAGTAGGAAACTGTGTTAAAATTCATGTTTGGTAACGTTCCTTCTGTTTCTATTGTGTGGAACAATTTGAAGAGTATTGGAATTAGTTCTTCTTTGAAAATCTGGTAGAATTCTGCACTGAAACCATCTGGTCCTGGGCTTTTTTTTGGTTGGGAGACTTTTGATGACTGTTTCTATTTCTTTAGGCTGATAATAGAAAAATAAATTAAATAAAAATGAAAAAAATCATGTTTGTTATTCTTTCTTTGTTTTGGAAAAAAGTAATTTCAAAACGTATTATTTAAAAATATTTCTGAAGTTTAAAGTATAAAAATTAAAATAGATTTTAGACCAAAATAGAAAATTTGTTTCTTGTAAACACTGGAGGATTATTTAATAAAATTGACAGGGAGGGTGCTTTGTGAGTGTTCTTCTGAAAGACAGCTGTCATTGTTGACAAGAGCAAGGAGATGAGAGGGTGAGTGTGGAAGATACTGACTCTTTCCAGTTGGACAATAAAAGTCATCCCTTTTAATGTGTGTTAGGCAAACAATCCTTTATCCAATCTCCTTTGTGTTGTGATTTATTTCTGCTCTATTTTATTCCCCAACCAAGAGCAGATTCCCTCTACAGACTGCTGCCTTACTTAGCTGCCCACAGAGGAGGGTAGACTAGGTCCTTGGAATCCATATAATTAAATTCCTGTGGGCACTTCTAAGGACCCATGAGCTCTGTCCTTGCACAGTCCATCTCTAGGCTGGCCTTTGTCCAGAATGGTAAAAAAGACTGAAAAGAGAACATGTTTTGACCTACCTCACTACTTCATAAACCATACTTTATCCTTCAAATAACCCTCACACCCCACCATGTTCTGGAGTGAACACTGAATACACTCTAATTTTACCAACTGGTTTACTTCCTGAATAATTCCAAATAGTAGTTTTTGCACATAAAAGTTTCAGCAAATAATACATTTCTTTACATTTATACTATGCATTTGTACAAAAGCTAGAGAATTAAAAAAACTGCGAAAATCAGAACATCAATACTCCGATATCTAGTAAATATTTATACATAACCCTCTCTTGAAAATAGAAATTGAGATGGTTACCAGAAAAAATTACATATATAAAACCAATAGAAGAAATATGGGGCAATTTGTAGAAACAAAGACAATGAGAATGCTAGATTATAAGACTAATATACTAAAGCAGGCTTAGTTGGTACATACAATGTTGGTCCTAGGGTTCTGCTAGGTTCCAACATACGAGAGGCAATTTTAAAAACAATTGCCCTCATACTTGAGACAAATTGCAGTTTAAAACACAATTACATACAGAGTAGCCATCTTGCTAGTCTCAAATCACACCACATTGAGAGAAAATATGCTTATTTCTCTTCCTACAGCACATGAGGGATTTTCCTAACACTTTCTCACAAAGTAGATATGAAGTAGCAAATGGCTGTCACTAGGAATCAAGCATTTGAAGGAAAATGTGAGACAAACAAGTGACAATGTTCCCCGGTTGGAGGGAATAGACATTTTTATAATGTTTAATTCAATTTCTTAATAATTAATGGGTTTGTGATACTTGATCACTTGACTGTGTGGTTAGTTCCGGTAAAGCTGGTGTCTGGCAGGTTGTAGAAGAGCTAAACTTATGGAAGTATAAGTGTTTGCTTTGGCCTTCCTGAATAGCTTTAATTGCAAATTAATCAAAACCTACCCTGTGTCACATACAACCAGGCTCACTATTTTGTAAATCTCCAGACTTTTATCAAATAGGAGTACCAAAACATTCAGATTTCTGGAAATTTTTTTTTTGTTTTGGTTTTGGTTTTTCAAGACAGGGTTTCTCTGTGTAGCTTTGTGCCTTTCCTGGAACTCACTTGGTAGCCCAGGCTGGCCTCGAACTCACAGAGATCCGCCTGGCTCTGCCTCCCGAGTGCTGGGATTAAAGGCGTGCGCCACCATCGCCCGGCTATTCTGGAAAATTTTTACTCTTCCATCTTCAATATCTGGAGACAAGGTCAGGAGTGGGAGGACAGAGAAGAGACGTGTTGTATGTTAAGGGTGGCATTTCGGGATTTGCAGAAGGCAGATCTCAGTGATTTTTGCAGTAGGGCTCCCTTTTGTAAGTTATCTAGTGTTGGAAAAGATTGAATGCCTGCTATGCACAAGCTGGACCGGCGAAAAGTAGTATGTTTTGCAAAGGTGTGCTGAAGTTTTGATCTGGAAGTCTCTATAAGTGGAGTCCTAAGGATATTATGAATTAGATGTAGAGCAGTGTAAGATGGAAGTGAAAGCATCATTATCCACAGGGATTCTGTGTGCCTTTGTCTCCTCCTGTAACTCTCAGAGAAACAAAGTATATAGACAAAGCTCTCACAGTCAGACACACAGTCAGACTGAGTCCCCAAGGGATCAACCTAGTCCATTACTAAGGCTGCCAAGTCTTTCAAATAAATAGGTAGGGTTTTCAGTTCAATTTTAATTTCAGACTTGCAAGAAATTTTAATAAATATATTCCAAATATTTTATACTAAATACTATCTATTGGAATCAGAAACTCAAATTTAATTTGGTGTCTTGTATTTTGTCTAGTAACTCTACCATGGTAATACTACTAGGTTTTCAAACCCTGGCTTGTTAGACGCAAAATTCAACATTTTTATCCCTTCCTAATTATTATTAACATATGTTGAACAATTAAGCACAATTTTCTCTCTAAATGAAAATAAATTTTGCAATATCCTTTATTATTTAAAATACTGAAGTATATATATAACCTACATTTTAAAAGTTATTTTAAACTTTTTAAGTTAAAATTTTAATTTAAATAATAGCTATAGAAAAATATAAATAATAGAAAAATACTAATAGTCTTTTTCAGAGGTAACTCTCTATTATCATCTAATTTATCATTTCTTTACTTTTTATATAAATATATATTGCCTTATAAATGATTTGCACTATGTATCCTTATAAAAATCAAATGATTTTAAAATATATATATATTTTTTTGCATGCTGGTCTTTATGTGTGATGATAGACGTTTGGAAATCAATTAGCAGTATTTGGACAGCAAACATCAGAAAGTATAAAAGCAGATGTAAAAGTTTTCCACAAAACGTCTCCCTTCCTTTGAAGTGAGACAAGGCCTCTTATCAGATGGTGACTCCTGTCTAGTAGGTCGAATGCGAAGCATCAGGCTCCCTCCCGCATGGTGCAGGTATGTGAAACAGGTTAGAGGTTCCCGCATGGTGCAGATATGCGAAGCATGTCAGGCCCCCGCATGGTGCAGGCATGGCTCAGACAAAGATCTTTTGAACTGAGATAAAGTGACTTATCTCGTTGTTATAAGTTGTGTCTTCTAGAACCAAGAAGGCATGAAAAGAAAATCTTTTGGCTGATGATTTGAGTCCTTACGGCACGTTTAAAATAAAATGTGGTTACTTTAGTAGGAATACATGTCAAATAGCTCTGCAAGATTGTCCTTCAGTGTGTACAACACAAATACTAGGTTTTCTTTCAGAGAAGAAGTTAAAAAAAAGAAAGAAAGAAAGAAAGAAAGAAAGAAAGAAAGAAACACAGACAAAAAAAGACATATATACATTCTTTTATATCTAGGTTAGCTTTTTTGTCAATTTGACACAAGCCAGGGTCATTTGGGAAGCGGGAACTTTAATTGAAAAAAATGCTTCCATCAGACTGACTTGTGGGCGAGTTTGTAGGGAATTGTCTTAATCAATGATGGATGTGGCTAGCGCCACCCCTGGGCTGGTGGTCCTGAATGCCAGTAAGCAGTGTTCCTCCACAGTCCTCTGTCAACTTCTGCTTCCCAGTTCCTGCTTTTGTCCCTGCCCTGCTGCCCTCAGTGATGGACTAGAAAGCATATGCTGGAAAAAACAAAACAAAACAAAACAAAACAAAACAAAACAAAACAAACCCAAACCAAACCAAAACACAACCCTTTCTTTCCCAAGTTGCTTTTGGTCATGGTGTTTATCAAAGCAATAGAAAGCAAAATAACAGAATTTAAAGCTTGTGAGAGGCTAAACGAAAGAAACAAGCCCTTCCCAGCTTTTCACATGTGAATTTTACCCTCTATGAAATAACTTATAACAGGCAGAAAACAAACACACCACAAAAATCCAAACCAAACCAAAACTCCAAACTAAAAAAAATAAACAAACAAATAAAATAACAACAACAACAAAACTCTCAAACCCATGATCCAGCCCTTTGACCAAATTTGGAATTTAAGACTTTGTTCACTTTAAGTAAAAAGAAAATTTAAGTTACTGGCAGTTTTTTCTTGCCTGTGCCATCTTGGTTGGATGTATGGACTTAACTCCGGTTCACTGAGAATTCCTCAGGACTGCTGACCATATGTGCATGGTTATATTTTTAATGCATACAATACATCTAGAATAAAGAGAAGATAGACAATGATAACTAAGTTAGTAAAAATACATATGACTACAATGACATTCTCAGTTATTAAGAAAGTTATCTCCGAGCACAAGTAACTGGAAGGTATTTCATGTTGGGAGAAGTAGCAGTTGTAGTCTATAAGTTTTTCACAATGAATTGAAATGTATCACATATATAAGAGGAAAAGTAAAGTTATATATTACAAAACAAAGAAAGTCTGTAAATCAGGTTAACACAACGGTTCCACTCTATTTACATGAAATATTTTTTAAATGGAATATATGGAAGGGAAATTTGTGTGTGTGTGTGTGGGGGGGGCTGTATTTCATTCCATTCCCAAACTTATGTAATTTCTACTAAAAAAAATGTAATGTATTTCATCTCCTCAAATATTATTCAACTATTTCCACTCATCAGTCAATACACATTTGCGGGGGGGGGGGGGGCGGCGAGGGGGCTGCAAATGATGACAGAGTTCTTCAGGGGATACTCACATGGCTCATTATTGATACCTGAGTCACTGCTTAATGATAACCTATATTGGTGTTCATTAAATATGCTTTATTTTTATAGCTAATATTTGGAGTTTCATTTATTAACTACTATGTATTCAATGAGTATAGTAAGAGGAAGAGAGACACAGTCCCCCATCTTTGAAAGTTTATACTTTGGTACCCAAGGCTGAAACTGAACAAGTTACATAGGAAGCAGAGTGGGGACTAGAGGGGATGGGGAGAGAGGAGGCTGTGGAAGGCCACAGAAGTTAACGTTTTAATTATTTTTACCATAGAAGCAATCGTAGGATATCTCTAACTGGCCTGGGAGTTTTTAGCTATTTTTCTTTCACTGATACCATTTTTTGGCATAGAAAACAACAAAATGAGAAAGACTAGCAGAAAACGGACCACGCCTCTAGAAGCTTCCCCAAGGTGGTTCTGCTGCGTTGGGGGTTTAAGGGCTGAAATGGAAGCAGTGGCTTCTGCTGCTGCTGTCACACTTTAGTGGTGACGCTGAGGCTTGCTGCTTGCTTTCGCTCCCTTTTTCATCGCCTCGTTTCCGGGAAGCCTCCGGAAGAGCTCCGCAAGAGCTCATAGGCGCTGTCTGTAAGGCCAAGCACCCCTTGATTCTTATTTCTGTCTGTTTAAATTCAATATGGGGGGCATGCTGCAGGCGTGAGGGGCATGCTGCAGGGGTGAGGGGCAGATATGGAGGGACTTGGAGATGAGAAGGGTTGGGGTGTATGATGTGAAATTCCCAAAGAATCAATAAATAATTATGTTAAAAAAATTCTATCTGGCTTCTAACAGACGTGCTCTGTGCACTTGCTACGTGACCATAAAGTCTGGTGCCGGCTGTCTCATAGGCTGGCCTTTTGTCTGTTTCAAGTTAAGAAACGGATGCTATTTTATCTCATCTTCAGATAAAAAAATTAAGATATGAAGAAAATAAATAACTTGCCCCAGGTTATGGAGCTACCCGGACAAGACAGCCTCAAAGCCAAACAGCTCAAGGGCAGAACCTTCCCCTGCCTGTTAGTCATTGACATCATCCAGGGCATCTTTAATGGCCCCTCCATCTCGACTGCAATCTATTTTTAAGAGGGGAGAGACAACTTTTTAGGAAATGAAATCCTTTGGTTAGGACAGACTTTATGTCTTTTTAGTGTTGAACATATCAGAAGACATTAAATGAATGTTAAATTGCAAAATGAATAAATAACATCAGTTGGTCCCAGTCAATATGTGAACTCTGATGTAGATACCCAGGTACACTGCCACACTTCCAGAGTCCATGCTTTTTTTTTTTTTTTTTAATTTAAAAATTCTTGACATTTATGAAACTCCGTTAGGTTTTTTTTTTTTTTTTTTTTTTTTTTTTTTTTTTTTTTTTTTTTTTTGTTGTTGTTGTTGTTGTTGTTTGTTTGTTTCAAGAACGGGTTTCTCTGTATAACAGCTCTGGCTGTCCTGGAACTGGCTTTGTAGACAAGGCGGGCCTCTGACTCACAGAGATCCGCCTACCTCTGCCTCCCCAAAGGACTTTTTGTGCAGCTACTTCAGCCAGGTGTCTCCCAAGTATAATATACAAAGGAAAAATTTGTACTGTTGACCACTCACACATGTCCCACCCTTCACATGAAGTCATCTATTGCCCTGACCCTAAGTAGTTGGCTCTGTTGGGTCCGAACCCATAATTGTAACATTCTGAAATAACGAAAGCGAATCAACCTTGGGTTGATACTGATCCAACTGGCTCTTTCAAGAGTTTATTGTTGTAACATCCATTTTCTCTGAACTGTTACACAAATACCAAATCACTGGCATGAGAAAAAGAAACTGGTTTTCAGAAAGATGGTTGATGAGCTGCCACCATATGGCCCCGGGGAAATAGAGGCAGGATGCAGGAGAGTAGATCTTGTTCACAAGGGAGAGAGCAGATGAGTGCCAAGAGACACACACAGGAAGTGTCAGTCAGTGCAGCTGAAAAGTATGAGAGAAGAATGATGAGGCAAATAAAGAAAGAAGTGGAGGCAAGCCTCCGATTCTCGCAGCCAAGAGCATCCCCGGTGCTGCCTTAAGGAGGCTATGGCACAAATGCAGCATGGGAGCCAGAAGCTGAGTCTCCCTGAGCTCCCTGGAGTGACCAGCCTCAAGTACAGAAAATATCACCCTCGCCACTGCCACTGCCTCCTGGAACGACAAAAAAATGCAGGAAGTCTGCTGGACTTGTCACAGACTCCCAGCTGGCCACAAGTATCCTCATTCAAGAATTCTAGAGGCTGGTAAATGCACATCCAGGGTCCAGGTGGGAAAAGAGCATCAGCGGAAATGGTAAATACAAGCGCAGGCGAGTATACAAGGCCCACTTGGAGCTTTCAACTCAAAAACTCTGCTGTATAAAGTGTGATTCCAATACACAACAAGGTTGGGTCAGGAAAGGGGAGGAGGGGGTCTGAGAATGAGAAAGTGCTGGAGAAAGCTGAGCCTGACATTGAAACTGTTCTCACCAGGAGGACGGGTCGATGTAAATTGTTTGAATCTTTTATCGACCTGTAGAGTCAGCTACAAAAACAAAGGAGGGGTGTGGTGGTATTGTGTTCCCCAAAATATTGTGCACCCTAATAAACTTACCTGGGGTCAGAGACAGAACAGCCACAATATTAAACAGAGGTTAGGCAGTGATAGCACACGCCTTTAATCCTAGCATTCCAGAGGCAGAAATCCCTCTGGATCTCTGTGAGTTCAAGGCCACATCGGAAACAGTCAGGCATGGTTGTTAAAGACACACGCCTTTAATCCCAAGAAGTGAGCCTTTAATCCCAGGGAGTGATGGCAGATAGCAGAAAGGTATATAAGGCATGAAGACCAGGAACTAGAAGCATTTTGGCTGGTTAAGCTTTCAGGCTTTGGAGCAGCAGTTCAGCTGAGATTCATTCTGGATGAGGACTCAGAGGTTTCCAGTCTGAGGAAACAGGATCAGCTGAGGAATTGGCGGAGGTGAGGTAGCTGTGGCTTGTTCTGCTTCTCTGATCTTCCAGCGTTCACTCCAATACCTGGCCCAAGGTTTGATTTTATTAATTAGACCTTTTAAGATTCCTGCTACAGAGAGGGAAGGGAGTCTGGCAGACATTAACAGTGTTTGTCACAGTAGGAAGCAATTCTGAGGGGCTAGGGACAGGGAGAGGGTAATAAAGATTGCTCTCCAAAGGCTCTGTTCAGTATGACTAAGGACATGAAGAAGGTATCTTCTTTATGCTTCCATCCTTGCTAGAGTTTCTTCTTCAAATGAACACCCATCTACTGGAAAGTATCAGATCTATGAATAAGATCATCAGCAATACTGCCAGGTAACATGGATCATTAGTTCATTCGTAGTCAACAGCTAACAGGCACAGCTTTTATTATGCAGCTAATGGATGAACTTATGGCCATATGGAAAAGTCTTAAGGAAATTTATAGTAAGGTGAACACACCTAGTAGAAGCAAGCCTTCTCTATAACTGTGCCTGGACTTTACCCTTTCCTCATTACACACACACACACACACACACACACACACACACACACACACACACACACTGTGTAACCAGACTCCTGGTTCTAAGCACATAGATAGAGGAGATTTCATGAGAATTTACTAAAAAAGTAGAAATGGCGACTGGTATATTCATTATATATGCATTTAACATGGATATGTAGATTTCTCTGTAGTATGCTGACAGATTCTTTGAGGTATATTCCCAGGAGTTGTAGAGCTAGATTATATGGAAGCACTAGTTTTCATTTTTGAGGAACCTCCTAATATTCACATGAAGCCTAATATCACATGAATCATATTACATGAATGTTATTTTCACCCATTTTTTTTAGAAAAGGAAGTTGAGATTTAAATTAAACGATTTGATCAAATTGTAGTGTTAAGTGGTTAAAAAAAAGAATTTGAACTAGAAATGATTCTGGCACCAACTGGGCTCTAAATCATTATACTGTATAAATTTCCCAAACTTGATAGGCTGGGATTTCTTGGAATTTATCTAATTCATTAAGAGGGTTATATTTGTTTTGTGCTATACTGATTGTGAAATAGTTACAAAAATGCCTGCAGAATGGGAGAGAATCTCTGCTAGTTGTACATCTAACAGAGCATTAATATGTAGAATATATGAATACCCAAACACTCAAACTCTACTCGACTTGATCCATAAATAGGTCAAAGAAATGAAAAGACAGCACTGAGAAGTAGAAATATAAGTGGTTAATAAGCATAGGACAGCATCTTTAGTTCCTTAGCCATTAGGGGACCATAAATCAAAACCACTTTTCAGATCATATCTTACCCCAGTAAGAACGGCAGCAAACTGTAGCAAACACTGGCAAGGGTATAGGAAAAGGAAATCCTTAAACACTTCAGGATGAAACGTAAATTAGCATGACCACTATGGAAACCGGGTGGAGGTTCTTCAAAAACTAAAACTAGCGCTTCCATATAATCTAGTTTACAACCTGGGAGTATATCTCAAAGAACCTAAATCAGCATACTACAGAGAAATCTGCATATCGATTTTAATTGCAGCCTTATTAACATAGACAACTAATGGGATCAGCATAGAGAGTCTGTCCACAGATGAATAAATAAAGGTAATGTGGCTTATGTACTCAATGAAAATTATGTATAAATTATGCATGGAATGAGAAGTCATCTTATTATAAGAAATAGACCAAACATGATGTGTATTACCTAACTATAAATAGAAATAAATATGTACATCTATCTATCATCTATCTGTCTATCTATCTATCTATCTATCTATCTATCTATCTATCTATCTATCTATCTATCTATCTTTTTTACTTTCTCTCCACTTAAAAGTTTAAAGGGACAGGTCAGTATAAATGAACATGCATTTTGCTCAAATCTTGATTTCTAAAATCCTTAGGGAAATGACTGATTCTAAATGTACTGGAATAAAAAAGATACAAAACAAGCCTATAATAACTTGTCCTGATTATTTGTGAAATGCTTAATGAATAATGGGCATATATATCATAAGGACCCTGGAGTTGCTTACAGGGCTTCCCATTGACCATACCTGCACCATTTGAGTACCAAAATAATAATGGTAAAAGTGTGTCATTGAATCAAAGAAAAACCCAGGAGACAATTTTCATATAAGTTAATCTAAAAAAAATGGGGGAATGAGAAAAATCACTTGTGGGAGAATATCAAACAATCAAATGAAAAATTATCTTTTAACATTCATCATAATTATGTCTAATTCAGAAAGATATCATCAATACTAGGGAAGGAACACAGACTTTGATGTGATACAGTACCTTGCTAGAATTTCAGAGAATCTCTCTACAAAATACTTGCCAATTTCAAAAACAAACTAATTGTGGTGTTTTGATGAAAAAAACAGAATTGCAGACATCAACTTGGCCTGAAAAAATCAAAGTTAACACCGTGAGTGGTGTGAAGCAAGCATTGTGAACCTTTGTGATGTGTTCCACAATGAGGATTAGAAATACCTCCTTTGGTATTCCTGCCAAGAATACACAGCTCATGCTATGTGATTTAAAAAAAAAATCACATGGAACACAATGAAGATATCATATGTGATGAAAGCTTAGTCTTTTAAAAACAGTCTGTGATATGGAAAAACAAAGAAACACAGGAAAATTGTTCTAGATTGACCAGTGCTAAAAAAAAAAAAAGGTGCAGTTAAGAACACTGTGCTTTTCTGGACTGAATCATGAACAAAAAAGGAAAGAAATATTATTGATTTGGTTGGCCAAATTTGAATGAGGTTGATACATGTAGTAGTAGAAACTCAATCTGATATCTTTTTAAAAATTCATTTTTTAATTAAAAATTTTCATACAATATATTTTAATCATATTCCCTCCTCACTCCAAACTCTTTCCAGATCCTCTCCACCACCCTACCCACCCAACTTCATGTTTTTTCTGTCTCAAAAGAGAAAGAAAGAATATCAAAGCAAATTAACAAAAAAAGGAGAGAGGGAAAAAGGAAAGAAAAAAAACTAGTAAGACAAAACAAAACAAAACAAAACAAAAAACAACAACAGAAAAGAACAAAAAAATGCAGGACTCCTCCCCCGACCCCATGTTCTGTGTTCTCCAACTACTCCTGAGCATGAGATGAGGCCTACCAGAGTGTGGCTGATTGACATTGTGACAATCCATTGGAGAAAACTGATTTTTTTTTTTTCAGTAGGTATCAACCACAAAAAGCTTTTAGGTTACGGGTGGGACTTCATGTCCACTTCTTCTGTGAACTTTTCTTGATTTGGATAGTTATGTTGCATGGATGTGATGGGGCATTAAAATTTACTCTCTAAATATCTGTAACTTTTTTCTCAGGGGGTGGGGTGGGGATGCGGGTGTTGAAATAATTCCAATTAAATAAAAGTTACAGAGTTGGAATGCAATTCTCATAAACATGTTAACAGGATGAGGGACAAAAAAGGAAAACATCTGCATTTCAATGAAGAGGACAAAGTTTCATAATTTGAATTTCCATTTTTGGTTATAATTATGTGACGCCACTTATTATAGTAGATATAATCCCGAATACTTATTCCCCAAACAGCTCTACTAAAGGCAAAGCAGAAACAGCATGGCTGGTTTAACTTCAGTGTTTGTAAAAGTTTTCCTCAGCAAATTAAAATTTCCCATAGACATGGAATGCTCAGTCAGGACCACCTATATACAGCTCAAAAAGACGAACTGTGGGCACAAATACCCCTAAAGTAAATGATAAACACATGAATCTACCAAGGGATATTTTCATAATGCTGTAACTTTAGACGTCTTCATGGGCTGAGAAAAATATCTTTTTGAAATAACTCTGGAACTGTTTAACATTGAAAACGAATGTGCTTATGTGCAGCATTTATGGAATGCTGGCCATCGAAGACACAAAGACGTATCATTGTAAATTTGCTTCTGAATTGGTCTTCATGACCTAATGTATTTTAGTCCATTAGTAGTTACCTTTTGCGTCTTAAAGAATACCTACCATCTTCTTGCACTCTTAGTTCATATTTATTTTCAGTTTACCTGTTAATTTTCCATTTATTGTAAAAGGAAAAGGAAATTCAGCAGTAATTCTTTCTTTGAGTCTTATATGCTTCCCTATCTATTTATATTTAGTTTTTGTGTGACTTTATTGATACTTCATAGTCACTTTAATTCAAATTGACTAAGAATTAGGGGTTATAAAGTTAACATCATGCTAGAGGCAACAACTGTCACATGTTCAGGTACATGAGGGTACTAATGCTATGCTAGTCTAAAAAATAACTAGATAAGACAAAAAGAATATCTTTCTCACTGCTTCATGTGTTGTCGTGGGAAATTTTAGCCTTTGATTTATTTATTGGCAAGGATGCTCTCATGAGTTTCTCAACCAAAATTTAACAAGAAATATTTAGAAATATTACTGAGACATCACAGGAGAAAAAATTTTACTAATGCAAATATTTAAATTAAATAAGTTGAGTCCCTGTTTAAGCAGATTTTTTTTTTTTTTTTTTTTTTTTTTTTGGTTTTTTTGAGACAAGGTTTCTCTGTGTTGCTTTGGTGCCTGTCCTGGATCTTGCTCTGTAGACCAGGCTGGCCTCGAACTCACAGAGATCTGCCTGGCTCTGCCTCCCGAATGCTGGAATTAAACGTGTACACCACAACTGCCTGGCCCTAAGCAGAATTTTGAGAATATTTGAGAATTTCTCACTCATTGTCTTTTATTTTTATTATCACTGTGACTATCATTCTAATGGATACTTAAGGTTAAGCATTTGTTCTTCTGTTTGTTGGTAATTCCAGGTCTTAGTGCTAGACTCTTCTTTCATTGACACTGGACATGGGCAAAGACATTTAAGACACTATACATTGTGCCTCACCACACCCACATTTAATTAATTCACTAGTGGCTTCTGTTTCATTGAGGCCATCAGACTAGAGAATGACTCTACTTTGAGACTTCTAAAGGGAAAAAAAGTCTTCTGAAATCTTTCTAGATACAATTGAAATCCCAGGAGTTCATCACCAGAACTTGGCAGCCAGTTATACTATAGAAGGAGCTAGATGTGGCATGAAATAACCCAAGTCAGGGCAAAACTAGAATGCCTTACTTACAAAACTAGAAGACAGCAGAGCAACTTAAAGATTAACCAGCAAGCAGTAACGTTATTTGAGTGGCTGATACAAACCACCATGAAGCATTCTTCTCTCTAGATTTCTGCTTGTCTCAGACAGCATGGTGGAACTGAATTGTCTACCACTTATAACTAATGTTCTATGAACACAGTCATTTATTCAGTTATGTTGATGGCTGCTGCAGGGCCAACAGCAGCATCTTCCTATGATGTAAGATAACTCAGAGATTGCTGTTTTCTGTTTGTGTGCCTTCTTTGTAATAATTTTCTGCTCTTCTCCTGTGGGTGGTTCTCACTGAGGGATGCAATCCTGGTAACTAATGAATGAGTATCTGTGACCATTTTCATCTCATCCTTAATGACTCTCAAGAAGGAAACTGTGCATTGAGTCTCGGCTTTCCTCTTTATTTCCTCAGGGAATAGCTTCCTGACTTACTTGAAATTCCTTTGTTAAGTTTTCTTATTAAGCAGAATAGTCATATTCCATGCTCTATTTGAATAATTTTTCCTGAGCTGCCCAATTTAATCTCACCAACCTTACTTTACAAGCTCTATTCTCCCCTATTCTCTATTATTTGTACTGCTGCATCTACAACAAAATGCCTGAGAACTGGGTAATTTATAAAGACCAGAAGTTCATCACCCAGTGAAAGAGATTAAAGAACTGACTGACATAGGGTCTGATGGGGCTCTCATTGTTGGTTTCTTACAGAGCACAAAGCAGAAGAGCAGGGCGGCTACCCTTAGATCGCCTGAAGCCTCTTTTGTACATTTGCACAGACTTCAATGCTAGCGTAAGGGAGAGAAGAGTAGTCAGCTGCTAAAGACCTGCTTAACATCACCCCATTGGCAACATCTGCATTTTATGATTTCTCCACAACACGAATCGAGAAACTAAGACATGAAAGAAGAGATGGTAAGTCATGCAAAGACTTACCAAGAAAAGATGGGAGTAAAAATCAAAGTGAGACCAGTAAAACTCTGTGTGTGTGTGTGTGTGTGTGTGTGTGTGTGTGTGTGTGTATGCATGAGTAGTGTTGTGAGTGCAGATGTGCACATGCTACAGTACAAGTGTGAAGGTCAGAAGTCTGGGATCACTTCTTGCTTTCCACCTGTTGAACTGAGGTCTCTCTTGTTTCTGCTGCACTGTGATCCCCAAGGTAGCTGCCCTGAACTCTCTTGGTTGGTGACTTTTATCTCTGTCTCCCATTTTACCGTAGGAGTGTTGGGATTACAGATTACAGACTACTCATCTAGCTTTTTATGTAAATTGGGGTAGGGAGAGTGTAGATGTAACCAACCGTCTTATTAAATAAGAAACACAGAGCCGATTCAGAGAAGAAAGCCAAGAGGTCAGAACTAAGAACCTTACCCTTCCTGCTTCAGCGATCCTGCTTCAGCCAAGAGAGCTCTTCGAAAAAGGCCTACTTCCTGTGTGTATGTCTTTAAATAGTCTAGCTGTTCTGCCTTCTCATTGGTTGTAAACCTAAACACTTGACTGCCTTGTCACTGCCTGTATGTACCGCCCTCCAGGTCCTTAAAGGCGTGCGCCACCACCGCCACGCACTTGCTATGGCTCTAAAACTCTGACCCCCAGGCAACTTTATTTATTAACATACAATTAAAATCACATTTCAGTACAAGTAAAATACCACCACAGGAGAGATCAAATTTGGATTACCAAGCTTGCCCAACAAGTGATTTTGGCCACTCAGCCATCCTAAATCCTCCCTGGTAATGACTATTTTAAATGGCCATGCTTCTTTTCCTCAAAACAGCCATTAAACACTTCCTAAGACCAAAATTGAAACAACATTCAAAGCTCCCAGAAGACTCTAAACACAAATAATCAGAGATCATACGTCCTGTGGTTCATTACTGTTTTCTCAACCCTCAGTACAATGTTACCTTCTAGGTTAGGACTGAACGAGTCTTTGTTAAATGAAGAGAGAAGGAAAAGTAGGAGACAGAGTAAAGAGAAAGAAAGAAAATGAAGACGAATAATAATATCTGACCAAGGCTCACAGAGGAAGCGTAAAGCAAGTCATCAGTGAGAACTGTTTGAATTATGCCAATGACTTTTCTACTCACTTCTAAGCAGCTGAATTTGCCAGATAAATGAAAGCTACTGTTTTCATATCAGTGTATGTTCCCATCTTAATGAGTAAGGGAAACAGAAAGAGTCATAGTCACAATATAAACATACACTTAGTGTAAAAATCTGCACCAAAAGCTGCAAAAGCTAGAAGTGGATAAATTCCTTAGATACCATGTGACCTATAAAAATATATCAATAAATCTGCATTTTTACAGACAAGTTAAACAGGTCTATAACAAGTACTGAAATAAAAGCAGTAATAAAAACTTCCCCTCCCAAATAAAAGCCAGAACTGGATGGATTTACTGCTAAATTGTACCGAATCTTGTCCATTAAAACAGAGCAGGAAAGAAGACTACTAAACTCATTCTATGATAACTAAAAACAGATAGCGGCACACACAGAAAAGGTGATTATAGACAACCTGCCCTGAAGAACACAGGCACACACACAAAAATCTCAATAAAATAATTGGAACCCAGATTTAAGAACACATTAATATCATACTTCAGAACCAAGTTAGCTTTATTCCAAGAATAAAAATTGGTTTAATATTTGCAAACTAATAAATGCAATAAAACATATAAACAAACTTAAAGATAGAGATCACATGATCATTTCAATGGCTGCAACAAAGGCTTTTGATAAAGTTCCCCATCTGTCCATGCTAAAGGTCATGAAGAAACTACAAATAGAAGTACTATGTTTCATAATGAAGACTGCATATGACACTCATAGCCAACATTATACTAAATGGGGAAACAGAACATTTTCACTAAAATCACTACTGAGCCCTACTTGTGTCCTTTGAGGCTATGCCATTAAAGAGAGTGACACTGCCTCCCCCCAGCAACCTGTAAGCACTCACAGTCACTGGGTCCTCAGGAGGTGGCTGGGGCACCTGCTTTATCCATGTGGGAATGCTGAAAGGCTCACTCATAGACAGAGGTCCATAGCTGCTGTATATCATATCTGGGTAGCAGCATTTCACATCTTCCAGCTCTTAAATTCTCCCTGCTCCTCCTCTTCTGTGATATTCCCTAGGCCTTGGGAAAGGGTGATACAGAATAGTTTTCTTTTTAATTCCTAATAAACAAAATATTTCTTCATAGCAAGAAAAAAATCAAAATGAAGAGGAGTAAATATCTTCTCACTCTCAGCAGGCAGTGGATTAGCATCTAGGATCTTCAGAACTCAAAATTACACACCAAAAAGTCATCCAATCAGGAATTGGGTCATGAACTGGATATGTGTATCTAGATGGGAATAAATATGGGTATAGTAACTAGATGGGGCCTATGTGATTAGGAAAAAAAGTTAGAGGCTTTAAGAAAGGGAATAGAGAAGACCATGTAACCAAATAGAAGGGAATCTGGGACATAAGGGTACAGTGGGGAAGTGGGGGTCAGATAGGGAAATAAGAGTGAAGAGAATCAATCGAAATGAAATATGTATGAAAATCCCATATGGAAACCTATTACTTTGTAAGCTAATTAAAAAAATTAAATTTAAAAGAAAATACAAATGGTCAATAATTTTTCAAAGTTATCAGAGAAATGCAAATTAAAACAGCTTTGAGATTCTATCTTCACTTTAAGTAGAATGGATATCATCAAGAAAATAAACAAGAAATGCTGGCTAGGATGTGAGAAAGGGACCCAGTCAGTATGCACTGTTGGTGGGAGTGTAAACTGGAGTGATCACTAAGTAAATCGGTGTGGCAGCTTCCTCAAATAGAACTCCCACATAGCCATCTACACTAATCCTCGGTGTACAGCCAAAGAACTCTAAGTCAACACAGCACAGAGACACTTGAGCATCCTTACTCACTGCTGCACTACTTACAGCAGCTAAGAAACGGAGCAAGACTGGATGCCCAACAGATGAATGGATAAAGAAAATATAGCATACACACGACACAATTATTTTCCAGTCATAAGGAAAAACCAGGTCATGGCATTTTCAGGAAAGTGGATATAAGAAAATAAGCCAGACTCAGTCAGACAAATCTCTCCCTCTCTTGCTTGCTCTCTCTCTTTTCCCTCCTCCCCCATCTTCATCTCGTGTGTGTGTGTGTGTGTGTGTGTGTGTGTGTGTGTGTGTGTACTATAAAAGGGAAGGGAGAACTCTTAAGGGGGGTTGGGAAGGAGGGGATTGTTTGGGAGAGTGCAGTAGCATACATACATGAGAATGCCAAAATAAAATCAATTACTTTACGTAGTAACTTTACAAAATAACACAATAAATGAAGACGTCTAAAATAGACTAATAGCCAATGCAAACACATTTTTAAACTTACAGGAATAAAATTATAAGAGTGAATTTTAAGCTAAATGCATGCTCCAATTTTAAGGATTTAGAAGAGAAAAAAAAACTCTGCCAGAGGCTTAATAGCTCTGGGTAAGTAGAACAGTATGAGAGAGAGAGAGAGAGAGAGAGAGAGAGAGAGAGAGAGAGAGAGAGAGAGAGAGAGAGAGAGAGAGAGACATAGAGATTACCAGTCACCTAGTGCTGCACATTTAAATTCTTTTTGTGAGTTGGGTGTGTAACTTAAAGGACTCCCCCTTCCTTAGCTCTCTTCAGAGAGCAGAACCCACTTTCTCAGATCAGGTTCATGGTCCTCTCCAGGTACACCTGGGTGAATCCACTCTCAAGGTCACCTAGATTCATCAACAGGATTCAGGTCTTTGGGCTGCTGGAGGGAGGTTGCCCCCAGTTGTTACCTGTGGCCTCCTCACTCACTCTCACTTGGTCAAGGCAGCCAGTCTGCTACCAAGACAGGAGCTCCGTTCTTCCATCTCATGTGGAAGAAAGCCAGGGTGGTGGTGGGTGGCAGGTAGGTGGGTTCCTACAGTGATTTGTTCTTGGACTTTCAGAGTTGGGAAATAGTCATCCTTTGATTAAGCTTTATTTTTGTTTTCTATCCATTCATAATTCCCTGCTCCTTACAAAGTGAATGATACTCCTTGTTTCAGTATTTATTTATTAAACACCCCCATAGAAGGCATACATAGGCGACAGCTCATATCTTCCAGTAAAAAATAAAACATGTTATTGCACACATACATTTAAATTAAAAATAACTTTTTATTTTCACCTCTGGTTTATGATTTGAGCCACTTTCATGGAAAGTAAAGAGACCTTACAATAATTATTCACTTAATTATATAACTATGTATATACTGATTTTATATAATTATGAATAGGTTATATAATTTAAATACAGCTTTTTAACCTATGGGAAGGGATATTCCAATTTCTACAGTGATTTTTTACCTCCTGGAATTCATACACTTACTAGCTAAAGGGAAGCCACTGTGTCTATGTCACACAAAATATGAGGGAGTTCCTTACAAGTCATGAATTCCAGGAGGTAGAGCAAATCACTGTAGCAACTACCGCCCCCTGACCCACCTACCTGCTACCCACCCCCACCTTGGCTTTCTTCAGGTAGAGGAGTTGGTCTTGCAGAGCAAAACTTGAAGGTCTCTGACCCACTTCCTAGAGTGTTTGGCAGGAGCAGGAAGGGCGCAGTAGTACTTCCCGGAACCATCGCTTACAGTGGTCCACTGACTATTCAAAAGGGGACATTCAAAAAGAGACGCTAGGGGAAAGTGTCCCTTTTAGAAATAGAAGGACAATATGGGTTTGGTATCTTCTGCTTTCCATTGGCCTGAGGTTTCACGCAGCAGCTTTATTTGCCAGCAAGGCCTATTTTGCTTTAAAACATAACAAAACAATTGAATGTCAAATTAAAGGCGGAGAAAGCTGCCAGAACACCCACTGTGAACTACAGATTTTTAGAGCCAGTTAAAATAGGCTTTGCTTGTGATTCAGGTCACTGCATGGGGTGTGGGGGAGCACCGTGGGGGGTCTCATCAGGAAGTCACCCCAAATGCATGTATTTTATCCCCCCTCCCAATTTTGCACAGAGAAGAAAGCAGCTAGATGGGCAATGCTAGAAAAAAGAATGCAGAGGTAGAAAAACTAAATTTAAGGAAGTAGAAAACACATACACTGAGATAGACCATGTGACTCCCCTTCCCTCACTCCTAAGGAACCACTGAACTTCAGGGCACAGCAGCATAATTCAGGACATCCAGACACTTGTATTTTCTTAAAAATCTGAATTTCTGAAAGTAGCAAGGGTTGTTTGCCGGGATTACCTCATGGAATTAGATCTAAACTTTAATTGCCTGTGTGGAACTGTATCTGTGTGGAATCGACCTCAAGTTCATGGGAGAAGATCTTTGAAGAACTTACAATCTGGTTTTACAATCAATCCTACAAAGTTGGAGCAAAGAAGTAGGTAGCATAACATTTCTATATCATCATCTATTCATCCAAAATGACTTCAGAGTTATATATTTTTATTGATTCTTTGGGAATTTCACATCATGCACCCCAATCCTTCCATATCCCAATCCTTCCATATCCACCCCTCACCCTGTAGTGTCCCCCCAAGAAAATTAAAAAAATATTAATTAAAAACAACAAAACAAAACAAAACAAAACAAAAAAACAACAGACAAAACCACTTTGTTCCTCCATCTTTGCCGCCTCTCCAACACCTCTTCATTCATCTTAGTGACACTGGGAGCTGTGGTGTGTCACTCAGTACACCCTCTTGTCCACTCAGCTTTACTTGCAAATGTTCATTTCAATGAGTTGTTGGTCTGGTTCAAGGCCTCTGGCTTCTAGTATACCATCCATACTGGACTCTCACCGAAAGTCCTCTAGGAATAGGAGTTATATTTTACACTTGTACAGCCTATTTTTAAAATCATAACTAGCTACCGTTCATTAATTTAGAAATGTCTATGGCCTAGCACTACTTAAACATTATATGGTCAGTATTAGGAGAACAGGGAAAGACTAAAGGGATATGGTATGTGCATTTGTGTGTACAGGGAGGCAAATGGCCCCAGAAGCCAGCGGTCCAGTTATGGATCTGATAGGAGTAATTTCT
This sequence comes from Peromyscus eremicus, assembly GCF_949786415.1. Classification (NCBI taxonomy): domain Eukaryota; kingdom Metazoa; phylum Chordata; class Mammalia; order Rodentia; family Cricetidae; genus Peromyscus; species Peromyscus eremicus. Next base: position 31,674,695 of record NC_081416.1, on the reverse strand, counting down.
ACACACTGCATGGCCTATGAAATTGACAAATCCATGCAACATCTTCAGACAGAGTCTTGTGAATTTTGGTCCGGGCTACTGTTTTTTTTTGGGGGGGGGGTATTTATTTTATGTATATGAGTATTTTGCTGCATTCATGTACATTCATTACGTGAATGCCTGGTACCTGGGGAGGTCATAAGAAGTCATGTGGTCTGGAGTTAGGGATGGTTATAAGAAACTCTGTGGGTGGGTGCAAGGAACTGAAGCCAAGTCCTCTGTAAGAGCAACAAGTGCTCTTAACCAGTGAATCTTATCTCCAGTCCCTTGGTCACTTCTTTTTCTAAACTGTGCATTTCAGTGTATGAGATTGAAGTTTGAACTTGGAAATGACTGCCATTTAAGTTCTAGAGCCAATCTAAGCTATGCTTTTGGAGATACATGCAGAGCACATTTGTGGGACAATGCCTAGAACAAGGCAGTGATGATGATCCTAAATCCATTTTCCAATCTAACTGGTTCTCAAATGTCAACCAAAACCTGCTCCATCCTTATAGTTAACCCTTATATGGTGTAGTTGAATCTGCACATCGTTCAGATCACGGAGGCCATATGATCCAAAGCCTAAGTTTACTGGTGCAGAAGAGAACACAATTGTGTCTTAAATTATTCCGCTCTTCTCATCTTCCAAATGTAACTATGCGTACCAATCAGATATATTTAAATATCCGGTGGGAAGAAGACAAAAATAAGAACATGATCAGATATTAATACTACAAATGAGATATATTTGTAAGCACTTATATAGCCCAAGAAAGGAACTTACATCTACAAAATAACCTAGGTCTTCTGACTTCTCCAGGTAAAGAAAATTGCTTTTTTTTTTTTCAGATATCTTCAGTTGGCACTGCTCACTAGTATGAGACACTTTGCTAGTATGAGAAAGAACATAAAATGAGTTTTTTTTAAATCTCTTAGAATTTAATTCCTAAATTATTCATGAATTATTTCAATCCCATTCTCCCCAAGTCCATGTAGGAAGGAAAGTCCAGATTACAATTTCTATTGGCCTTGAAAAGGGACAGTTAATAATAGTCCACAAGGCTGTAAGAATGAGAAATTTTATGGAGGAGCATATGAAAAGCAACATATCTGTGTGGCAGAGGAAAAAATCCCCAAAGACAAAAATGATAAAAGATTGTGAGTTTGGGGTGGTAGGTACCTGTGCACAACCTTCTTAATAACTATATTGGTCATAATATCCCCATGTGGTCTGTTTAACCATTAAACTCTCTGGCCACTATCCTTCCCAGAAAGATGATCCAGCCTCGGGGCATATGACAGTGTCATGCATTATTGACTGTCTTTCATTTGCAGGACTTCTCGAAAGAACAAACCTGTGTGCCTTGCTTCTAGCCACAGAAACGTATGAGAAGACACTAGCCAACTTAAGATACTGTAAAAGAGCTAGCTGTCCTAGAAAATGAATATTTTCTTAATGATTCCTGTGGACAGATATTGAAATACTTCCTTGAATGCCCTCTGTTATCTAAGAACTCCAAGATTTTGTGTAAACTGGAAGAACCAAAAGGTTGGTATCATTAGTCATAGAATATTGGTCTTTTATTTTGCTAAAAATCTAAATTTTGCTTAGAGGGAAGGTAGTGGAACAAATTAAATTGTACTTATTGAAATAAAAAAGGTCTCTTTTGGGGGTGGGGTAGGAGTGGAACTTTGTGCCCACTTCCTCTTCTTTATGCTGGGATTTTATCTGGCTTGAATTTGTGCAGGTCTCATGTGTACTGTCAACGGTCCCGTGAGTTCCTGTGTGCATCAGTCCTACTGTGCTGAAAGATGCTGTTTCCGTGAAGGCATTGATTATCACTGGCTTTTAAAATCTTTCTGCCTCTTCTTCTGCACAGGTCCCTGATCCTTGATGGGATCGGTTTAATGAAGACATCCCATTTAAGCCTGAGTGTTTCAAGATCTCTCGATCTCTCCAATTACCCAGTACTGGGTTTATGTTAATTCCCATCTACTGCATGGAGAGATTCTCTGATGAGGGTTGAGCAGTGCACAGATCCATGGATACAGCAATATATCATTAGGAGCTATTTGCAACTGGGAGATGGAAAATTAATTTTCTCTAATGGAGTGACACTAGATATATCAACCATAATCCAGGGCAGGCCTCAATGCTCAGGGGTAGTTCGTCAGTACAAAACAAACTCCATGTTTTGTTGTGTTTTTCTTCTGTTTTGGTTTAGTGTTTTTCATTTGTTTTGTTTTCTTGAGAAGGAAAGAAGAGGATGTTGAGTGGGTAGGGAGGTTGTAAAGATGTGGGAGGAGTTGGGGAAGGGGGAAATGATAAAAATCTATTTAAAAATTTTTAAAAATTGAAAATAAAAAATGAATAAAACCAAAGCAATTGTAGCTCCTAGGAGGAAATGGAAGAAAAAGAAATGTATTCCTTTCTGCTATAATTTGAACCTTCAGTGTCCTCCAAACACCCCTGTATCGAAGCCTTGGAAGAAGGTTGAAATATTAAGAGGTCTGTCATTGGAGGTATGTCCTTGAAGGAAGCTAGGTCATTCAGTACGTGCTTTTGAAGGTGACATTGGAGCACCAGGCTCTCTCTGTTCTCTCTCTTTAATTTTTGGTTGCCATTAAATGAACAGCTGCTCCACCACTCACCCCTGCTGTGATGAGGCACATGCTTGAAGAGGCCATGGACAAGCCTTCATTTTATATGTCAGTTTTCTCAGTTATTTTTCACAGCAGTGGAAAGCTATCACATCTCATAGTGTATAAGAATATTTTAATCTGATGCATATTTCTAGAGACAGGATTGGAGAAATTGACATTTGAACAATTAAATTGCTTCCCAGTAATTAGGTCAGGGAAGCCAGGACTAGAGCCCAGCTCCTGAATTCTGCTGTCAAATGTTCCACACTCTGTGATTATATTTGTTTTGAGTTTTGTTATACAACTTTCAAGTCATATTTAATAGATGAACATTTAAGTAATTTTGTATTGAGGATTGGAGATAAAAGCTTACTAATAGGTGGAAAATAAAACAATATTTATTGGATTAAATGTACATATAATATAAAATTATGTAAAAGAAGACAATATGTTCACAAAAATACAATAGATATTAATTTCTGAGCAGGGACATGTGAAAATTGTCAGTTAAACATCTATGAAACTTAGTTCTGAGGCTGAAATGTCGTTAAACTACATATATCCCAAAGGCAAAATTCCATGTATAGTTGACCCTCGAACAACACAGGTATGAACTGTGAGTGTGCGTCCACTTATCCAGGAGTTTGGATTTTGAAGCTCTGTGTAGATTTGGAAAAATTTATAAACAAACTGTATAGACTAGAAATAGTTTAAAAATTAAAGAAAACATTGGTTTTGTTATTATTTCTTAAATACATAAAATACATGTAGAAATTGTCATCTATTTTGTCACATTACTATAAAAATATAACCATATTTATTATAAAAAGTTAAATTTCATACAATACAGACAGTCCATGGTACCATACATGGTAGAGAGAAATGAACACAGACATGAGCATTGATCATAGCTATCAACTTAACTACAGTACATATTGTAGTGTGATAATTTGGAGGCACTAACTGTTGCTGATGTTGTGACTCCAGGGTTATGAGGATCTAAAACAGTCTTTGGTGCTAATCATGTCCCAAGCAATTACTCTCACAAGAAAATTTCTTGTCTAAGTAAAAAATTCATATCTTTGGGGCTGAGGATATAGCTCAGTTGGTATAGTTCTTGTCTCACATGCTCTACTGACACCCATAAACTTGCATAAGAAGATGTGGTACAGCCAGTAATCCTAGTACTTGAGAGGTAAAGGCAGGATGATCAGATGTTCCAGGGTACCCTTGTCTGCATAATGAGTTTGACGCCAGTCTGGGCTATATGGGACTCTATTTCAACCTTAAAAAAATGAATTACTGAAAGAAAATGAATTCTTGAAATTATCTCTCATTTTTCTCCCTGTGTATAATACATGTAATATAAAGCATATGTGTTTACCAGTCAGGATTTCAGTCACAAACAGGTTACCAGTAGTTAAAATTGGGGGGGGGGGGCGTTCATCAAAAGATGCCCACATACTTTTTACTACCGAGATGTCAGCACCGCTTGCCCCCATACTGCTTAAAGGGCAACTGTTATTTTAAGATTTATTTTTATTATATGAATGTGTATGCGAGTATGTATGCCCCTGTGAATGCAGATGCCCACAGAGTACAGAAGAGGTCGTTGGATTCCCTGGAGCTGGAGTTACAGGTGATTGTAAGAAGCTCAATATAGATGTTGGAAGTCAACTTGGGTTCTCTGAAAGAGCAGAATACCTTAGCTGCTGAGTCACCTCTCCATCTATGGACAACTATATTTCTAAATACAATCACAAGATCTTCGTCACTAAGCATCAATATAGGACTAGTTTAAATGTGTGATCCATTGTTATAATTCTCTCATGTCAGTCTTGCAAAAAAAATTAAAGCTTCTTTTCAAAAGTAGGAGAAATACTTTTCCAAAATGATTATCAAAATACAATAGTAAGATTGCTTTTTTTGAGCTTTGAGACAACCCAATGACAATTTGACATGACAAATTTAAATACATTGTCTCTTTAATATTGACATTCACATCAACACAAATAAAGCAATAAAAAGGGATGATTAGAATCATAATTAAAATCCTTTTACTGCATAATTAAAATCCTATTATTGACTCTCAAAATACTTACAGACTGAATGACCTGCCCCCTTTTATTAATGATCAGTGTCTGTTGGTGATCCTGTTGCATTTGAATTCCCCAAAATGTGTTTGAATCCAGTACACTTTACTTTTGTAACATAGTCAAAATCTTCCAACAATATTACATGCCAAGTGATTATTCAAACAAACCATCAGGTCAGCTCTTACTGGATGCAAAGTAAATCTGAAAAGTGAACAGTTTTTAGAGAAGTATTTCCCAGATAAAATTTGAAATGATTGATGATAAAGTAGTAATGCACAAGCACTCTTTTTATTCTTCTTGTTTTCTTGAAACTCTCTGTGTAGAATGCTGAGAATACTTGATCACAACGATCTGAGTATTGAAGTAATCTCCCTTCATGCTGAGCTTACATTTTAAACATAAGAACCTCGTGATGAACCGGTGTGGATGGTTCTTGCAACAGAAGCTACAGTGTTGGAGAGGTGAGTAATTTTCTTTCAATCTGGTGGCCTTTCTGAGGAGCTAGAAGTTTGGTGGCAATTGGTGTCATTTGCTGGCAGTTGCCAACCAACTGTGCATTGTCTTGTGGAGAGTAACAGTTCAGGGGAGTGGGAGGAGTGCTTTATACATAGAGCAAAGCCTTATAGCCCCAGATGATCAAAGCCTCAGGCAAACAGGTGAGAACTGTTCACTTAGAGGGTCATCCATGGAGAGCCATCAAGGGCAGTTACAAAGCTTGCTAATTCTATTTGAGATTCCACACTAACCCAGAAAAAAAATATAGAAACCAAGAAGGGGCCTGTTAAGAGAAAGTGTCACATTTGGCTTCTTTCTGAAGCAGTTTTCAGCTCTGTGGCCACATTGCCTGATGAGACAGGCCCAGCACTTTGGTCTTCAAGAGAGGATAAATTCCTAAGCAGAATGGAGATGATAATTCCAAGAGGAAATCTGGAAATCATGTGTCTGATTGCTTAGATGAGATGCCGAACTATGACAGGAGGACTTCCCGAAAGAATGTGGCCTAGAATAAGATGAGAGAGAGAAATCAAATTCTGTAGCAATTCTGTACACAGTAAAGGCACAGAAGAAAGCAGCTCATCTGAGACTTATCAACACACAAAGAATATCTACGAGGAAGAAATCTGATATCACTCTTATAGAAACTACAAAAATAAAGGCTTATGGAACATTTGTTGAATGAGTGAATGAATGAATGATTGAGAAACACAGTCCTACATTCTAAGAAGCCTGGTATTCATCTAGAAAGACTGACATGCTGGGGGTGATTGTCACTGACAATGAATGAATGCTGGTTATGCTGTGCTTCTGAGGCACGTGTCCATGATACGCTAGCTCACTGGCATTGTCCACTCTTGATTCATCTGGAAAACAGTACCTCCAGTAGAAGCCAGGAAGAAAATCAAAGGAATAGCTGAAGTTTCTAGTAATGCATAAAATAAATAACAAATTCAAAAGGGAATTGTAAAATTATGCAGATATGTGCATTCTCAGAACCTCATGTATCAGTGGACAGTTCATGGAAAACTAAAGTGAATTTATTATTTTAACACAGGGTAGTGCTGATTAACAACTCTTTAGAATGAAACATTAAAATTTATATAAGATGTAGGTATTATAGAATAGGAACAGAATATTTTTTGAGGGGAAGGGATTAGATTGTATCTAAGACTTATTTTAGTCCTAAAATACATAAAATAATGTTTTCTAATACATAGTAGGAAATTAATAAATATTTGCTAAATAAACAAATAAAGAAAAAAACAACAATCAAGATTTCAAAAAATGTAGAAAACACAGTTAGAGAAAAGCAGACTTAGATGAATAAAAATTCAAAATATTATGAGAAAGATTTTAAGTGCAAATAATTTGACAAAAGTGAAATGAAACTAAATATTAAAGATAAAATGGGGCCATTAAATATTTGACATTAAAACATACAGCATAATTCAATGGAAAATGAAGTGCATTTTAAAGTATAGGGTAATTATAAATTAAGAATTAAACTAAGGACAGAAAAAAAAAACATAGCTAGTCACAGACAAGTCATGCGGGTCCACGGGGAATTTCTAGGGACAGTCGAACTTCCTGGACTAACAGTTTCCAGCTGAGGCAGCTGGCATCCATTCTTCCATGGCAAGGAACAAAGGGGGAGAGATCCATATGCTGTCCTTATGTTCGTCACCTTATGCCGGAACGTGAAATGTCATATCTCATCTGCCATATCGCCCTTGCTTTCTCCATTCTTAGGAACCATTGTAGGAAGCTGGGGGTGTCCTTGATTTCTACCTGTGCACTCCAAAACAGGGTCAGCCATCACCACCATTCTATCGTCTGCCACAGCTATACCAGCATGTTGCCTTCAGACAACTCTGGGCTCTCAGATCCCTAAAATGTTAATACACCCTGCCCCAAGGTTCATGAGCAGGGAAGGAGAAGCATGAAGAAAATCGCTGATGAAAAGGAACACTGGGAACTATATGTACTTTATGTGCACAGGAAAGACATGGACACATCTGCATATTGTACTAAGAGTACAGCCTAAACTTGTAGAACATCTCACACTAAATCAGAGATTCCAACAGAGGATACTAACAAAACCTAGTATATCACTCAGATTTTTCTGTTTGCAGGCCCTTCCCAAGGGAGAGACAGAAAGTATTAAGGAATCATAATGATGTGACAAAAAAGAGTTTGATTTTTTTCCCCCTAGATACTGAACTAAAATTCACTTTAGAGGGCTGAGGAGAAGGCTTAGTGGGTAGTGTACTTGCTATACAAGTATGAGAATCTGAGTTAGGATCCCTGAGTATCCACTTAAAGCCATCTGATACAGTAATGTGCATCTATAATCCAGCACTCCTACAGCATGGAGTGTTGAAATCAGAGAGAGGGTAATCCATGGAAGATCATGGGTCAACTATCTGCTGTATGCAGCAGCAAAGAGTTCTTGTCCCAAAGAAGATGGATAGCAAAGACTAACACCCAAGACTTTCTTATCTCTACGTATCTACCATAGCACATGTATACCTACACACACACACACACACACACACACACACAGAGTGAGAGAGAGATAGACAGACAGACAGACAGACATAGAGAGAGACAAAGACAGAGAGATAGACAGAGAAAGAATAGATTTTTTTAATGTAAAGGAAATTATATATTTCCTTTTATATAATGAAAATTTAAGTGTTAGAACTAAGCAATGGCTCATCAATGTTATAAAACTGTTTATAACAAGAATCAAAGTAGTAATATTTTACTCTTATAAAATGTCACAAAATTCAAGTCATAAATGGAATCCTCAATGATTTAAGTACTTTGTCTTTTTAATAGGGGTTTAGTCATTTTAAGATACTTTAAGATAGAATTTCTCCAGATAAGCATCCATCATTTACTGCCTCACACAGTGGGGTAGCTGGCTGCATTGTGAATGTCACAGTGGTTGTTCTTGTCCTTGACCATTGGGATATGGCACCTAAACACCATTCAGGACCTGAGATATTCTTGACAAGCAGATATTTATTGTTCTTTGAATTTGTTCCTTCACAACTATAGTCACCCACCATTTAGCTCATTTATTGTGATCTATGTCTTGAGCTATAGTCCAGAAGATTAAAAAAATAACCCCCAAAACAAAACACCTGAATCATATAAATAGCGGGATCAGGATGAGAGAGACAGTTAGCAGTTAAGAGCACTTGGTACTCTTACAGAGGTCTTGTGCATGGTTCCCAGGACCCACATGGCCACTCATCACTGCCTATTACTCTAGTTCCAGGGGATCTTATGCTCTCTCTGGTGTACATGCGGGTACACATACATACAAATAGGCAAACACTCATGCACATATACAATCTTTTAAAAAGAAAGGAATGGAAGGATGCACGGTTCACATCCACAGCATCACCTGGAAGTCATAGAAGTCCATCCTTGCAGTTTTCACCAGCTTGAAGCTGGGAACAGTCTTCAGGTTTTGCTCATTCACTGAAATCAGTTTGCCAGCCATTTGGTGTGTCTGTCCTTCTAAGGTCAGTCACACTAAAAGCCCAACCAGAACATCAATGGCCCTGATTTTACATAGGAGTCTAACATAGCCTTTCTCTGATCTACAGACTTGAGTTCTGAAGGCAGAAAAAGATGAAACACTTTGCACTTCCTGTGTTTCTCATGTTGGAAACTATCCATCACCTGCTGGGGGTGTCTTTGTGTATGCTGTGAATGTGTTGCTCTGATTGATTTATAAATGAAATGCTGATTGGCCAGTAGCCAGGCAGGAAGTATAACATAGGTGGGCTAAGGAGAGAGGAGAATTCTGGGAACAGGAAAGCTAAGTCAGAAGATGCTGCCAGCTGCCGCCATGAGAAACAACATGTAAAGATACCAGTAAGCCATGAGCCATGTGGCAAGGTATAGACTAATAGAAATGGGTTAATTTAAGATATAAGAACTAGATAGCAAGAAGCCTGAGCCATTAGGCCAAACAGTAAATAATATAAGCGTCTGTGTGTTTATTTGGGTCTGAGTGGCTGCGGGCCCGGGCAGGACTGGAGATAGCTCCAGCTACAATCACCTGCTTGAACTCTTCCTTGGTCATGTCACCAAAGGGTTAACTACCACCGTGAAACTGTGCTTACCCTGACTGTGTTGCCTATTGTTCCATTTAATAACTCTGTAGTTTTTCAAACTGATCTCCTTCATCCTTCCTCATGGAAGTCATGTAGCCCTCTGTGTCTGGACTTCCACTGGTGCCACTGTGGTTTGAAATCTTTTTATTAAATTTTGGAGTATTTTAGGCTATGTCAAAGCCAACAGCAACCAGGGAGAGTGAAAGATAGTTCAAAACCCTGGGAAACTATATGCCAAAGACTCAGCTCCTAAGAGATCACTAATGTCCAAGAATTTTTCTTTTAGATTTCTTTCTTTCTTTTTCTTCATGTATATGAGTGTTTTGCTTACATGTATGTCTGTGTACGACATGCAAGCCTTGTGCCTTTAGAGATCAGAAGAGGGCATCAGATCTCTTGGAACTGGAGTTATAGATTGTGAGCTATCACATAAGTATTGGGAACTGAACACACAATCAGTCTTAACCACTGAGTCATCTCTCCCACCCTGATTTTGAGCAAGTTTATTTTAAAGCTTGGTGAGAAAGATTGATTATGGTCATATAGGAAAATAGAAGAGTAAGAGAAAAGTATATATATAGCTGATTGCAGACACTTAAAAAAAAAGGAAAACTTTGTACTGTGAGTTTCTAAAACGAAGAGTAACTCAAGTTTAGACTCATTACAATGCAAACCTGTTTGCAAAAGAAGAAATTAGGGGTACCTAAGGAGAACAGAATTTTAAAATAGATTCATGAAGAAAAAGACAAAACAAGACAGAGTTTAAAAACAGAATATTCAAAGTCACAGACACTGGCGAATGATGGCTGGGCTCCTCCTAAACGTGACAGTAAAATTAAATCATGAGAAAGGACATGGACGAATATGCATTTGTAGGAAGAAACCACTCTAACTGGTAATCTCTAGGCTAAGTAAGGTTTTGATGAGAAAATGAATGTGTGAAAGCATGTTAAAAACTGCAATGCATCATCCAGCCATCAAGATTGCCACTTCAAATCTCTGAAGTTCTCTGAATCATGTAGTTATTACCTTAAGGAATTTTTTAAATATAAATTTCTAATGTCCAATGAAGTAGCAGAGACATTCTTTCTTGTGAGTGAGCAAGCCCCACAATACAAAAGAAAGTTAGCAAATCTTTAGGTTTGCAAAAAAGTTAACCTGGGGTGGCTGTACAGCTGCTATGACCAAGTGCTTCTGTGACCACTACTAAAGTGACATACCCACAACAAAGATTGATCTTCTCCACAACTCCATCTTCCCTGAAAGCTGGTAAATGTGCTGAAATAAATGGCTGTCTTGGATGGAAAGAGCCAGATTCCCAATTCACTGTTTCATTGACATTTTTCTCTTCTTTGCAGCAGCTGAACAGAGTAGCTCTGATGAAGCCATTCCACATCGTGAGAAACTTCACGTTGCAAGAGTGTGACATTCTGACCCCCCCACACACTTTGATCCTTGTTCATTGGCCCCTTTGATCTCTGAACAGTATATACAAGGTTCACTAATCAGCACTTTCCTTCATTTTTTTGGTTCTTGGTCTGGTGAGTGCTTACATTTAAATCATTGACTGGAATAGGTGAGTATGTATGGTATACTTCCTCTTCCATTGGTGCTTGTGTTTTTCAAAGACAGAAGGAATGAAAGGGCCTTTTAATTTTCAATTATGTTTTTATTAAGAGCAGATTTAAGCAACAAAGTACATATCACTACTGTGGGTATGATGGTATTTCTTTCTCTTCAAAGCATTTAGCTCACTTTCTAGGGAGAATAATATGATGGAATGAAAGTATTATGCTTGTTTTCATTCTCCCCAAAATCATACAAAGTGGACACAAAACCCTTTCATCTCATATGCCAAGAGAGAAATGTTCCTGTGGAAGGCTTAGTGCCACTTCATTTAAGTGCTAAGGGTCCCCTGCTCTCAGAGACTCTATATTTGGGCAGATAATTAGCCTGCCACTGTCAAAAGAATCAAGTAGACAAAGAAAATTAAATAACAAATAATATATGAAGAATACCACTAATCAATGATTATCCAGCTTTGAACCTTGTGAACTGCAATAAGAAGTTACCTGGTAATACATATTCACTGGTGAGCTAGTGGCTCGAATGGTATGGGAGCAACCAACCACTTTTTGCTTGGACTTAGGGCCCACTCTTCAAGACTGAACCCATGCCTGGCACTTTTAAATAGGAAACAAGCCCTTGACTTCTAAGTCATAGGCCCTAGGGGAAAACCAACTACTATTACTGTACTAAATGGACATAATGAACTTCCCTCTAAGTTCTTATGTTTATAACCATAGATTAGTGCTTTCCTCAACCCTATCAGAGAAGCTTCTTTTTACAGTAGATGGTGATTAATATCGAAACACAAAAACAGCCAACATATAGAGAATAAGAGACTAGTCTGCTTTTTATGTCATACATCTTGCCCACAAGACTTGGATTTTCATGGAAGATGATGTGGAAAGATTGTACTAGTCAGAAGGAGAAGTGAGCACAATATTTGCAGACATGATAGCACAGTTGCACACATGAACTCACAGTGGCTGGAATTGAATGCACAAGACTTGCAAAAGTTCAAGCTGGCCAAAAATTCTAGTGTGGATGTAGAAGTCACTCATGAAATCTTTTCCCTGGGTGAGAAGCTACTGGCAATTGATGAGTGCTGGGGAAGGTAGAGTCAGTTTTCTTCAGGGATGTGGGCCCTGAGAGGCTATACATGATTCAGTAGATGGTCTCATAACCATTCACACAGGGAGCAATGAATAGACTGAGTGAGGTTTTTGTTTGTTTGTTTTTTACTAATTTGGAAGCAGATGTGATGGTGGAGGTCAGCAGGAGTTGGAGGAGAGGGAATGAGAGTGGACTTAATAAAAACATACCAAATTTAAAATGTATGAAAGCATGCTAGAAATATGCAGAGTGGGGTTTCATAAAGGGAGAGAACCAGTGACAATTGCATTAGCAGGGGTTTCTTAACTAGGCTTTATTGGGTCAAAAGTATTCCAGAAAGTGTGAGCTGTATGCCACGTACTGGAGATGGAAGTGTGGAACAGCGAGTCCTGGGCTAGTTATCCAAAGTAACTAAGGAGTTAGGAAAAGTTGGTATACTCCTCAAAAGTAAATAACCAACAGAATTAGGCATGGCTAGTTTGGGTTCTGAATTTCATTTTATTTTATTATAAGCTACTTTTAGTAAAATAAGCAATTTATTTCAAGCATTGGTAGTTGCAATATTATTACGTCTGATAATGGACCTATTATTATTTGGCTGTCAAAATGTGTTAAATAAAATAGCTTGTGCCCTTTCTTTAGTCTGCCCTCATTTCCTTCTCTGAGTGAATTTGAAATTTCAATAATAAAAATCCAAATGTCAGAGGAAAGCTGCCAATATGTGCCAATTTTTTTGTACCATGCCTACCCTTTACGAATATGTAAAGAATTAACTTAGAGCTGAGTACAGTGGTGAATACATATGATCCTTGCACATAAGAAGGTAAGACAGGAGAATTGAGCACTTGAGGCAAGTTGAAGCTACAACATGAGAAAGACATACAAACAAAACCAAGACTCAATCACTGTTACACATTAATCTCTCATCCTCCAATCATTTTTAGATTTATTTATTCTTATTTTGTGTGTATGTATGTATGAGCATCTGCATAGATAAATGTGCTCTATGTGACTTTCTGGTGCCAATGGAAGCCAGAAGAGGGTGTCAGATCTCTTGGAACTGGAGTTACAGACTTTTGTGAGCTGTTATGTTGGTGCTGGGAACTGTCTGGGTCTTCTGCAAAAGCAGCATGTACTCATGGTCACTGAGACATCTCTTCATCCCCTTATCCTCCAATTTTTTGATGAGAGAGAAAAATGAAAGCAGATTTCAGCAGTACTGGATTCTTCTATGGGATATGCTGTCTTCTATACAACCTCAGATCCACTGATAGCAGAGGAGACTTCCATGATGACAGGAGAGTCAATGAGACTGTCCCACCTGTTTCTAAGGTGGCCTGAGTATTTACACCTTTACTAAGGGAAAAAGAAAGATAAATCCCATATTTATATGTGAAGAATTGAAGCAAAATCACCTCTACCTGCTTTGATGGAATCATGGCATCATACAGTTGGATCTGGGGTAGAAACAAACCTGAACTTCTCCTGTCAATTATATCAATGTTCAGATGAGCAGACCAAGACCAGCATGATTTCGTGGTTTTCTGGAACTTCCTGACTAACGGTTCCCATTCTGTTCTTCCCACTAGACTAAGATTTCCTCTTTTAAAAAAGAGTTTAGCTCTGAGGCTCTAGTCTACTTTAGATTCCATGATGTCCTCCTGTATGAATCTTGGAGAGAAGAAATCAAAGCCTAGGAGACAGACCCCTGTATTCTAATTTCAGTTTACGAAGGAAGGACCACACTAAGCGGGCCTGCTGTGGTTCCAATGGTAAGTGCTAAATGGCAGAGCAAGTTAAAGCCCTGGTTGTTTGCCGCTGGAGGTAAAAATACATCTGTAGGTCTCAGCCAAGTTCCTGTGGATCTCTGTCCACATCCCCAAAATACCACACAGAGTTGGCAGTAATGAGTGAGATGGCCAAATGAGGCCCAGATCTTGAATTGCCAGAGTGTTTCGAGTAAAGAACAACATACAATGGAAAGCTGCCATGCTCAAGTTTGTCATGCTATCATCCTAAAGTTCTGGAATCGTCCCCTTTTCTGCTTCTTGCAACTCAAACTGTCAAATTAATAAAAAATGCATTTTATCTTTAGTAATATGAATATAGGATAATAACCCAAAACCAAACATTTGTCTATGTGTTGCTTTTTCTTCTCCCCCAAATTTTTTCCAATGTGATATATATGAAGAAAATAAACTTAACTAAAAATTATTTATTATAGGCTGCACAGCTAGAATTTCAGCATTTCTCCCAAAGAATATTTTATTTAGTTTTTTTTCCCTTGTAGTTTATAGTTGTCATGGGGCCATTTTCCTTTCTGAAGCAAGCTTCAGTGAGAAACTTGCCTTCTTTGCTGGTTGGGTTCTTTTGGAGAGACTGGCATATTTTTGGAAGCAGTGAATATAATTTTAGCATATTGGTTGAAACAGAGTAAGTGTTGCTGTCAAGGCATATGATTTTAAGAAATTTAAATAGGTGCTGGGGATGCAGTTCTGTGATGGAGTACCTGCCTGCTATTTGGGAGGCCTGGGTTTGCTCCTGAAATCCCAGGAAGATTGAGACCAGAGGAGTCAGGCAAGTCTGGGCAAAGCCCTGTATCAAATTTTTTAAATATGAAAAAAAGTTCTAGAAATACAGCTGAAGGAGATTGCTTATGTACTACACACTAAGCCCTAAGCTCCTCCAGTACCACAAATACACATAAAAACTGATATATTTATATGAATTGTACAGCTTTTAGGAAAAATATTTTTATGTTGAAATATTATATAACAATATACTTATATTTGTGCATGTTTTATAGATTATATAATACATGTTTGTAGATTACAAGTACATATTTTATATATTACATATTAATACAAAACATTTATATAAATCACACATTACATAGAATATTTCAATATATTTGCATATAATATGTTTATGCATTATCTGTATGTTTGTTTTAAATAATTCAATGCATATTATGATATTTTTTACTTACTAGTGCATTATTTATATAAAATACTAGTAAATATACAATATAATGAAGCAAACAATTATTGTGAGGATTAAATGAACATTTTCATTTTCTGAAATATGCTTAATGGTTCTATTTTCTTACTAAAGTATTTGAAAGTTGAATGTTTGATTCTGAGCAATTTTGCCTAGCATGCACTTGTGTAGACTAGAATTTGGAGGTGGTAAGCAATCATCTGATGATTTTGATGACGGAGAGAATGAAGTGAGTTGACGAGAAATTCTGCTCTTGTATAATCAAGTGTGGCCTTTAAAGGGAAGAAAAGGCACTGTGCTGTAGGGTTTCTGAAGCAGGAAAGACCAATATGTGAGGGGTGAAGTATGGGTGATGCCACTCTGGCCAATGTGGGGACTTGTAGTCTTCTAGAGGAAGTCACTCACTTCTACTCTTCCCCTCAACCTGCTGCTTCCAGGGAGAACACTACTAATTGTAGAGTGGAAAGACAGGCATGCATAATGAAATGTCGAGATTGGAAAGAAACTTCCCCATTCACATAAGTTCTTGTGCAAATGTTTCTGATGAGAGCAAATAAATCAGGCTGAGACTGAAAATATCTAGTCTGAAAAGCAGATTTCAAATATTATATGTTAATTCTAGAGATGTAAATACCCACTAAAATGACTCTGAAGTGGATTATAAGGTGATTTCTCCATTAGAAAAGCAGCAACTCTAAGGTAATTACATTTGGGAGCTGGGAGGAAATTATACAACTGTAGTTAATTATCTGTATTTTCCTGTTTATAAAATGGAGATAGTGTCGATTTAGCTCAGATAGCCTTTGGGAATTATAAATTATTTGTGAAATAATTATAAACTATTATGCAAATACGAAGTGCAAGACAAATGCTTAATAATATTCTGTTGTTCCACATGCCAACCTACCCACTGAGTACTCGCTAAGAAACCTCTGTTAAGCTAGGACTAGTTATTTGAAATTGTTTTCTCTGTAAATAAAGCAAGACAGTATGTAGAGGAAAGCAGCAAGCACCCTTGAGGGATATTTTTATAATTCAGGAAACACGAAATTCATGGATTCTTCTGCTACCTTCCCTCCAACACCCGATTTTTCCAAACAAACCTGAAATTAAATTTGAAAGCTGTGCTGTCAGAGAAGAAACAAGACTGAAGGCCAGAGGGCACATTCTCCTTGACACCTCTCTCTCTCTCTCTCTCTCTCTCTCCCTCATAATTTTTTATTGATTGATTTATTCTTTGACAACTTCCCCACATGTTCATAATGAATACTGGTCACTTTCACACCCACCCTCACCCATCTCCTTCTTCCCCTGTTTCACCCCAATCTCTCCCTCATGTCCTTGGCTGTTTTTTTGTTTTGTTTTGTTTTTTGTTTTGTTTTTTTTTCTTTTGTTTTATTTTGTAACCCATTGGCTTTAACCAGGACTGTATAACCATGGGTTTGGCGCTATCCTTTCTAGCGTGGTGGGCTCATCAGTAGTTACATAGCTAAAGACAATAGCTCCTCTTCTCCCAGAGTCTGTGACTAGACAATGGTTCAGCAGTAAGGGGTACACCCCATGAGATAGAGAAGAGAGTGCTTAATGGTGTAGAATGAAGTCGCTTTATTGAGCTATCCCGACGAAAGGGCCTGAATGTTAATATAAACCTGTGTGTAACTTCTCTATTTGTAGAAAAGAAATAAGGACTTACGTTAGGCACCTTTATACTATAATTGTAACTCATAATTCCACAGAATATTGATATTTTGCACCATCATCTAACTCCTTCAAGATATTCACCAATGAATACATTCATTTTTTTCTTTTGTATAGGGCAGTGACTTTTAAACTTTATTTTCTACTTTTTTGTGTATAAGTTTACATATATGAATTTACCTCTGTGCCAATGTAATATGGGCCATCTAATCATTGAACTTGGAATACTGGAAGTGTAAACAGAAATTCTACTGTGTTACTCCCCCTATCTAAACATGCAATTGGACTCACCAGCATGAAGAGTGAGTGGGTGAGGTGAGCATTGAAGAGCAGTGGTTAATTTCTTTTCTTACAATATTGTCACATGTCAATTTACAGGGCATCCCAAGTGGAGAGCTCAGTTATATTGGAAAATGGACTAGCTCAAGTGTTCAGGAATGGCCTAGCCTTTGAAAGGTGCAGCTGGTCCCTCAGATGAAATTAACAACCTAGTTCTAAGCACCAAGTTACGGTCAACAGCAAATATAATGTCCTACTTTGAGAGGCCCACAAAACCCAGGTCTTCCACTTTTGAGCCATTTGTTGTCCGGCTTCCCGAAGGATGCTCTCAAAGCGTTCTGCTGATAATGAGGGCTCTGGACCCTACAGCTTGGTCTCTTTTACTTGGAAGGAATTGAAGGGAAAGAGCCTGTTGGTGCCTCTCCAGTGCAGAACAAATTGCAAGATGCATTTACTATCGCTCTAAAGCCCCGGAAGGAGACCAGAGTGAACAGCTTCTATTCTGTCAGGATTTTTAGTTTTTGAATAGTAGCATGGTTAATGTGTTCTATGGAGTCGGGTGGGCCAGGATTGAATCCTTTCTCTGTTGTTTAACAAGCGGTGTGGTCTTAAACATTTGTGTTGTTTAAATTCCTGAAGCTTCACTTTCTTTTTTCTATAAAATAAGAATTGTTAGTACTGCAAAACCAACCCCAAGGTCATTGTAAGTACCTTATGTGTTGACAGTAATGTTCTTTCTCTAGTTTCCAGCATCAGAGCTCATCTCAACAACCATTTGATATTAGCATTGTCATGAGACCACAACCTTTATCAAAAACCGTTTGACCACTTGTATTTCTGAACTCGGTAGTCTTCAGATATGGAAAGTGAAAAACAGACCATTGCCTAAACCAGAAAACATCCACAATAAGATCTATAGTAGACTAGACTTCATTATAAAATCAAAGACAAGATTTGTGAATTTTGGAAATATCGATATTTTAGACTTAAAATGCTGTATATTTTAAATTTTACTCAAAATGAAACCCTGTTAACAATTTAATCACAAATACTTATCACCTTCTCTCTTGAGATTGCTCCCAGCACTGTTCAGTGCATCGCTACACAATGACACCCTTCTCACCATGTAAGATTCATCTGACTCGCTTCTTATCAACACAGAGTTTAAGGTCTACCTTAAGAGCTCTGTATTTCAGTATTTGTGAAAGAGGAACCTAAATATTTAATTTTTAAAAAACCTATACACACAAACATGGTCGTAGGTTACATCTGGAAAACTGTATCATTACACATCCAAGTGGCCTGTACACCCTCTTGACATGCACTCGGGGGTGTCAGGATACATTCTTCCAGCAGCCTTTGACCACAGGGACAGGCGAGACAGGCTGTCATGAATGGTGGCAATCTTTCCCCTTGCTTCTCTTCTTTGCTACCGTAATATCTGGCCAGCCAGATTGCTCCTTCATTATTATCAAGTCTATTTCAACCGAGAATGTACCCTGGGCTGGCCTTTGAACCTACACCTTCCAGCCTCCAGCTCTAGAGAGCTAACATTTACAGGCAGGGACACACAGCTGGCTGTTCTGGCAGAGGCTCTAGTGTGAGCCCGGCTTTACGCCCTCCTCCTCTTTGTCACTGGCAGTTTCTCTACAGCTCCTCTCCCTTTTTTCTCCTCTTTCCACCCTCATGTCATCCTTCTAATGAATTGACTACAGAAATATGATTCTCAAAGTCCGCACATTGCTTTCAAGGACCACGGAAGAGATGACTCTGCCGTGAACTTGACAAGAGCTTACATCAGGGTTCTGCCTTCTGGGTTCTGATGTTGGACTTGCCCTCCCCTAGTCAGCTGAGATGAAGTTACAGAATAATAGGATTTGATACACCAGGAAGACTCACATCCCCAAGAAGTTAGTCTAAAATGTTTCTTTAGGATGAACACAGTATATTATCATATGATAAAAAATATTTAGCAACAAATAAAAGGAAAATAGTAGAAAATACATAGGGAGACATCATTTGACATTAATTCATTTACAGTCATTGAATAAATGAGTCCCTACATAGACCAGAAATGTATGTCTTGAATGACCTAAACAATTAAAGAAAAGAAAATTTTTCTATACTACAGTTCCGGCAGTTCTATGAAACAGTCAGCTACATATTGATTTTTCTACCCTGACTATTAGTTAGTTAAACTGTATCTTTTGTTTTTGTTTATTATCATTTATGTATTTGTAGATCTTATTAAAGTTTTACATAGTTATATAAGTAATCTACTATAATTATTACCTATATATTGTAAGGAAGTATTTTTATAATATATAAGATACCTTAGTTTTATTTTTCCCTTGATTTTTTTTCAAACTAGCACAAACAGTAGCAGGTTTTATTTCAGTATTTTCATGCACACTTTATTTGGGTTCATCCTTCCAAATTCCTTCCCCTATTCCTATACCCCTGTACCCCTGTACCCCTGTATCCCTGTACCCTTGTACCCCTGTACCCTTGTATCCCTGTACCCCTGTATCCCTGTACCCCCGTATCCCTGTACCCCTGTATCCCTATACCCTAAATCCCTGTACCCCTGTACTCCTGTGCTCCGGTACCACTGTATCCCTGTACCCCTATATCCCTGTATCCCTGTACACCTATACCCCTGTATCCTTGAACCCCTATACCCCTGTATCCCTGTACCCCTGTATACCTGTACTCTTGTACTCCTGTATCCCTGTACTCCTACAACTTTTATCCTTCAGTTCTCAGAGTTCCCCTTTCCACTTTTATGTCACATATATTCTATTATCCTTCCAACTCCCTTTTGTTAAAACTCTTTTTTTCCCTCATGGTCCCTTTTGAGTTCATGGACTATACCCACACTCATACCCACATAAACACACAAATGTAAAAATTAGAAGTTAGGATTTGCCCATGGCAGAGAACATGTGATGTTTATTTTCCTGTAAATTTCATTTCTTCTTATTGCTGAGTAAAATTTCATTGTATTTATGTACTACATTTCATTGTCCATTTATCTGTTGATGACTGTATGGGCTGGCTCTACATCCTTGCTATTGTGAATAGAGCAAGAACTATGAATGTTTGTGGAAGTATCCTTGTGGTTATTTGGGTATATATCTAGCAGTGATAGTGTGTGTGTGTGTGTGTGTGTGTGTGTGTGTGTATGTGTTTGTATATAAGTGTTTACCAATATATGCACAAGTAAAGGGTAGAGTTTAATGCAAGGTGTCTTCCTCTGTCTTTAACCATCTTATTATTGAGATAGGGTCTCTCATAGGCAGGGTCTCTATGAACTTAGAGCTGACCATTTTGACTTGACTGGCTGGCTATTGCCTCTCTCTGCCCATCACTGAGTAGGGATAACAGGTATGTGGCCATACCATGTTGGAATGGTGGGCATGTGCCACCATTCCCAGAACATGAATGCTGTACATCTGAACTGGGTCCACATGCTTGCACTGAATCATCTCCCTAGGCCTAGATCTTAAAGTTCTGTTCTCCGTAGCTTTCTGCCAGGTTATAAGTTAAGGGGTGTGTTTGATTTTGAGTTTATTTTTGTGCAAGGTGAGAGAAATGGAGCTAATTTTATTCCATTGGTGGATATAAAGTTAGCAAGTGCCACTTATTGAACTGGCCATGTCTTCCCAGTGTTTGCGGTTGACATTTTTGTAAAAAATGAGGTGACTAAAACTGTATAGGTTGATTTCTGGTCCTCTATTATATCTCGTTCATCATTATGTCTGGTGTTGTGCCAGTACCTTGTTGTCTTTGTCATGATAGTTCTGTAGTGTTATCTGAGGTCAGATATTGTAAGTAGTTTGCTGTGTAGGGACATTAGCTGGCTTTCCTTTAGAGAAATACCACCAACTCTTATTTTTGTTTTCTCCAATGCTTTTATTTCTTTATTGGTGGCTCCATATTTTGAATTTCTTCCATCCAATTTCATGATCTCACAGACATGGCATCTAATCTGACGTCTTGCAGTCCCCACTTCATTTTCTGAATCATGAGCTAATATATCATATAAATCATGCTTCTCTGTTTCCTAATAATTCAACATGTATTTTATATTAATATAAACTTTCTATTTATTATCAACAGTGCAGCTACTAAATAAATATGTAGCACTTACACAATTTTTAAACTAATCTATTTCTACTTCAAAATTTGTGCTTATGATCTTCTCCGCAGTGTTCCAATAAGAACCCAGGGTGTATAGTCATCCTGTTCTGCTGTGGGATGTTCTGTATGGCAAATGTGTTGCTCTGATTGGTCAATAAATAAAACACTGATTGGCCATTGGCTAGGCAGAAAGTATAGGCGGGACAAGGAGGAGAATAAAGCTGGGAAGTGGAAGGCTGGGTCAGAGAGACACTGCCAGCCGCCACGATGACAAACAGCATGTGAAGATGCCGGTAAGCCACGAACCACGTGGCAAGGTATAGATTTATAGAAATGGATTAATTTAAGCTATAAGAACAGTTAGCAAGAAGCCTGCCACGGCCATATAGTTTGTAAGCAATATAAGTCTCTGTGTTTACTTGGTTGGGTCTGAGGCTGTGGGACTGACAGGTGATAGAGATTTGTCCTGACTGTGGGCAAAGCAGAAAAAAATCTAGCTACACTGTTCTTCAATATAGAAGATTCCCTCTGCTGTAGCTTATCTTCTCCGTGACACCTTTTTAGTGAACGCACATCAATGACTTTATAAACCATGTCTTCCCTTTGATTTCCTGCTAGTTCCTCATGATAAGACTGACTCCCTTTGTCCTGATCGTGTGTCATTTTGGGGGGCTCTTCTACACTCTCTGTTCCTGAACCCTTCCCTGGGGATATTTGCTTTAATCACCTAGCCAGAGAGCTGCTTTTTCTCCTTTTTATAGTTATACCTCCTCAGAACTATAAAGAAACAGTGACTCTGAAGTCACTTTAAGCCCATCAATCATTTTCCTTTAGATTCAGTAACACTGATTAACTATGTGTGTGCGCGTGCACACGCACGCACACGCACACGCACACGCACACACACACACACACACCAAAAAGCAAAAACAAACAACCAACAAAATAAAGCAAAATCTTCACCATGGAGATGAAGAAGAGAGCAGTGATTTCCCAAATTGACTACATCTTCTACAATGATAGGTTAATATTCCCCAAACACAAAACAAAAACAAACAAACAAAAACCCCAACCTCCCCCCAAAAAACCAGAAAACAGTTCCTTTGTCTTTTGTTTTTCTCATTATCTACACAGCCACTACTATACCCAAGAGTTCATATTCTTTTCCAATGAGTTTTCTTTATTATTTTTAATTATATTTTCTCATTTTTTGGTGACAATCCTCCTCCCCCCCCTTTTTTTTTTAACTTAGCTTTAAATCTATAATGGGTGACAACTACATCTTAGATTTGTTATTCATTCAGATTTTTACAGAATTTCATTATAACTAATTTGATGGAAATTTTACTAAAGACCTTTTTTCAAAAAACAAGCAAACAAACAAAAAGTTGCAAACTTTAGTGCGACAAAATTATGAACTTTTGGAAACATCTTAGTGCATGATTTCTAGGTTCTTCATTGCCCAGCAGTCCACTGCTGTGACAAAGTTCCAAAAACAAGCAAAGGAGGAAAGGCTCATGTTGACCCACAGGGTCAGAGGTTTCATTGCAGGGTCACTTGACTCGGTTACTTCTGGTGCAAACACCACAGTGGAGAACATGTAGTAAAGAAAGACACAGGACAGAAAGGGAGGGGAGGGAAGGGTAGAGGGAGGGCTAGAGAGGACAAGGAACGGAGCACAAACATGTAGGAGACACGGGTGGCCCTTCAACATGTGCACCTTTTTGATGGATACTTCAGATCCAAACTATGACAGACTTTAAATTAGAAAACAATTTTCTTTTGTTCTTGTATATGTGTATGTATGTATGTATGCACAGTGTGTGTGTGTGTGTGTGTGTGTGTGTGTGTGTGTGTGTGTATAAATGTATGGTGTGTTTTTGTGTGAATGTGTGTGGATGTGTACATGGGATGTGTGTATGTATGTGTGTGCGTGCATACACGTGCATGCCAGCTAGTGCACATTGCACATGCATGTGAAGGCCATGGATAGACATCAGATATCTCTCTCTCATTCGCTCTCTACCTTATATATTGAGTTAGGGTCTTGAATTTTTATCCAGAATTTACAGATTCAGCTAGTGCAGCTAGTCAGATGCTTTGGGGAGCCCCAGTGTCAGCCTCCTTTGCTCAGGACTGTAGGTGGGCTGCCAAACCCACCCTGCATTTATGTGGATGCTGGAAATCCAAAGTTGGGTTCTTAAGTGTATATAGCACATACTTTTACCTGTGGAGCCTTCTCCCCTGTCCCTAGAAATAAACATATTAAGATTCAGTACCAATTGTCAATCAGCAGTACACTCATGTTTCAGTTCACAGGAATATTAATAACACTCAGAAAACTATCTCAGAATACAGTCATTTGTAATTGTTGTGTTCATTTTGTCAAGTTCTTCAGTGTTACAAGTAAAACAAATATTTGTATATTGACTTAACAATATGTGTATCATATTGCAAATTGCATTGCATGAGATTATATTATTCTAAATTCTTTTTTTTTTTTTTTTTTTTGGTTTTTCAAGGTAGGGTTTCTCTGTGTAGCTTTGCGCCTTTCCTGGAACTCACTTGGTAGCCCAGGCTGGCCTCGAACTCACAGAGATCCGCCTGGCTCTGCCTCCCGAGTGCTGGGATTAAAGGCGTGCGCCACCACCGCCCGGCCTCTAAATTCTTAATAGTCATACAAACATGTGTGAGATTTTTTTTGTATATAAGCTTGAATATATAAAATGTATTTATTCATGAGAAGAAGCACAAGAGCATGGCGGCTCTAAGGCATCATAAAATAAGCTATATTCTTTGTTTTAATTATTTGTGTAACTCATCATTTAATCATAGAATAGACAGTGAATTCTGAACCATCTTCATCTTTAAAAAATTTAGATTATTTTTGGAAGAAACTCAAATTTCTCCTGTTCAAATAGGTATTATACTTATTCAGTCTTCTTAAGATATTAAATCTAATATTAAATATTAAATTTATTTTTTATCAATGCCAACATGTTGATTCAGGACTTTAGGCTAATAATTTGTGAGCAACTCAAAGAGAACTGTATAATGGACTTAAAATGAAACCTAAAAAAATCCTCATAAATTATAAAATTTATGTAGTAAGTCCACATATGCCAGAAGAAAAACAGACCTGGTGTGGTAGCACAGGGCTGGAATGTAAGAATTTGAAAGGATGAGGCAGAAAGAACAAAAATATGAGGCAAACCTGGAATAAACTTCCTTTATAAACAATAAACAATAAACAAAAATTAAAAAAGCTATAAAACATGGGCATAATTAAACAGAATAACTAATCAAGAGTCAAGACCTTCATAATGACCTACAAGGCAGATAAAGCATTCACGCCATCCATCCTGAAGAACACAGTCTCTACAGACATAATACAATTGTGTGATTTAATGGAAGTGAACAACACGAAAACTTATGATTTGATATTTCTTAGCTCATATTGCATAGTGTTAATGTATGATACTTTGATTACATTCTTGTATGTATATGTCAGTGCATAGGAATGTCAAAGGCAAGCTTGTAGGAGTCGATATCTCCTTCTTACCAAATGCTTCCTTGAGACTGAAATCAGATCTTCAGGGCTGTACCTGCTAAGCCACCTCACTGGTTCCTGTACAATCTTTTTAGTTAGCTTCTAGTCTGTTTCATGATTCCATTGAAGCAAGGGCTTTAGTGAACTTCAAAAAATAAGATCCATCACAGTTCCCTTACCCATAAGAGAAACTTCCTTGATTTTGTTGAACTAGTTACATTCCCTATGCATCAACAGATCTCATAGCAGTCCTTCTATGCTGAGCATCCCCAGTGCCATAGACTCTAATGTTGCAGTCAAGAGGATTATGGTCTTTTCAGCAGGTTTCCTGCTGGATGGAAGCAGGCAGGAGAGATGGGTTACAATGAGAAAACTCCTGGCTTGAAAACCTGAGTCTTTAGTGACTAGTGGTTGAGAATGGAAACATGGACAATATACTAAAGCTAAATCAGCATTTGCCAAACAATTAATTTCTAAAGCTAGCTGAATCTGACAATTTATCTCCCAAAACAAGTAAAAATGAAATTCTAACAATTATTCAGTCAGTGTCACATGAAAAAGCAAAACAGAAAATCTGTTTAGAGGACTCTTTAACAGAAGAACTGTATGTTTATGCATGTGTATTTGTTCTCCACTCAAGTAAAATTGGTGTTAATAAAATTAATATTCCTAGTAGAATAAAATAGTAAAGATAGCTGGCACAAGTTTTTGCTTATTCTAAAGGCAGGCTTGGGATAATCTTCCCTGCCTCGTTTACAATGATGTTTGTTTGCAAAATACATCCTCATATACCATGAAAGCCCATGTTTATTGCATTTGATTTATTCCTGTTTTATAAATGCATATTCTGTGTTGAAGGAAAGATATCCAACTGACCCTGTTAAGAAACCGAATGTCACATATTTTAAAGTTCTTGACAACAGACTCATTAAAGCTCCTTTAAAATGTGGAAACGTAGGTGCTGAGAAAGATAAACCCACTAGGCTGATGAATTTGCAGTTCAAAAAAAAAGGCAAAGTCAAGATGTGTCAGATTTAACAAAGCTGATGCTGGGGGTCCCATTTCGAATATAAAAGATGAAAGGCAGGCAATCCACTTTACCCCAGCAGTGCAATGGAAGTCCTGTGGGTTCTATTGCTTCAGCAGGTAGCTACAAAGTACTTTCCTCCCAGGAAATCGTGTGTGTGTGTGTGTGTGTGTGTGTGTGTGTGTGTGTATTCTGAATATCTGACTATGTAATGAGAAAGGTTTGTTTATAATAAAAGTAATCTAAAAACTGATGCTCAGTGCTAACCCAACGAGTAACACATGACCCCAAACACTAATATACTTAAGCAGAAGTCAAGAAGTGGAGAATGTGCATCACTCTTATGAATGTGACGTATTTCTCTATCAATCTTTTCTAGCTTCTTCTTTTTCTTTAGTGGTTTCAATGCACATTCTATCTGTTTCTTAATTGTGTCAATATTTCAAGATTCTGAACCACATCAAAATATATAGAACTACGTGATTCACCAGAGTTTTCATACCCCTTCTAACAAAGAATTATCTTCACAAATCTCTTCATTCAATTAAAAAGCTAGACATATCTGTGAGTTGCTTGGTTAATTTTTATTGTCAAAGGAAGGCTGAAATAGTTAGGAAAATATTCATTAAAATTGTGGGCCAAAGTGCCCTCAGTCCACTTGACAAAATGAGCCACACGAATTGAACAACGGATGCAATGTCCTAAGTTTGCTTCATTAGAGACAGTCTAAGAAACAGATGGGAAAGCTGTAAAAAGGTCTCCGATTGCTTTGGTAGA
The DNA here is from genome assembly GCF_949786415.1 of Peromyscus eremicus. Lineage (NCBI taxonomy): Eukaryota > Metazoa > Chordata > Mammalia > Rodentia > Cricetidae > Peromyscus > Peromyscus eremicus. Next base: position 31,648,151 of record NC_081416.1, on the reverse strand, counting down.
CAGATTGACTTTGAAGACTTCACTGTGTTTTTTTTTTTTTTTTTTTTTTTTCAACCTGTAAGCCACTCATAGCACAAGAAAACAAGTTTGCTGTGCAAACCTTAACCAGATACTAGCCACAATGGAGGAACTTCAACACATTTAGATGTGTGGTCCAGATAATTCCCTTCAATGTTCAGGTAATTGCCTAAAGCTTCCTTAAGTCTGTGGAGAGACTTTACCCTCTTCTTCGCCTCATCTCTTCCTTTCTTTCTTCTGTAATCCTCCCTCCCCTGCTCTGATCTTTTTGTCTGTCTCCAGATCAACCTAAGTCTCCCTCTATTATCCTAAATTTCCACCTCACTTTTGAAAAGACCGCCCCGCCCTGGCAAATCCCTAATGCTTCCTTGTCAAGTCCTCCACTTAAGCAGTTAGTGTTTTCAAGAGCAAAGAAGGTGGGGGTGGGTTCTTGGCTCTAATGGAGAAGTTATTAAGATGTTTCTAGAAAAAGAATGGATGAGCATAGATTCTAATGAAAAGTTGTGAGTCCATATGTGGCTATACGAAGTAAGCCGTATTAACTGGCCAAGGAAAAATGTCTGTAAACCTAAGACATTTACCTTATCTCTGTCAAAATATCAAAATGAGTAACTGTGGATAATATTCACAAATCAAAATCAAATATGTCCCTCACATTTAAGTTTCTTGAAATGGGCTGGAGAGATGGCTCAGAGGTTAAGATCACTGACTGCTCTTCCAGAGGTCCTGAGTTCAGTTCCCAGCAACCACGTGGTGGCTCACAACCATCTGTAATGAGATCTGGCACCCTCTTCTGTATACATAATAAATAAATAAATCCTTAAAAAAAAAAAAGAAATGTATTATAATTAATTCAGGAAAGCGAAACCCTTTGATCTTTATGTTCAAAACCCAAACCCAAACCCAAACCCATAGGAAGCACAAGATAAGGTCTGTCCCTTCTGGTAAATGAAAATGCATTTTAATCTGACTGAATAACTCTCTCTTGATAAAGAGGTAGTTGGTCCATCCTCCCAAGAGCTAGTGATTGTGTGTATGTGTATTCTTGTGGTTTGGTTTCAGATAATACATATCTGACTGTCGTCAACAAATAGTTTACCATTAAACCGACAAGGGTAGATTCATCTATGTGTGATATCATTCAATTCAAAAACTACAGAGTACAGATCGGTTAAACACAAATCAAACCTACTATTCAAAAACATTAAACTCCATAATGGAGTTATAAGGCCCATTCAGAGGTAATTGTAATGGGAGGTAGGAAATGGCACTCACCCTGGGGAAGGATTGATGACCATGGACATACATTGGAGGACAGATCACAGTTAGAAGGCTTCTTGAGAGATTGCATTCAAATGGGATTGTGTTTGAATGGGTAGGATTTAAACACAAATGTGGGGACATCTTGCTGTGAGCCATCTAAGTAAAGACCCTTACCTGGAAACCATGATCTGTACTAGAAATGAAGTAGCTAGTATTGTTTAATTGATACACAGAGTGATAGAAAGTAGATAGTGAAAGACAACATTGTGTGAGTAATCCCTGACGTGATGGGTGGGAGAGCCTTCAGAGCAGGCTGCAGTTTGAATAAATTCAATAGATAATATAAAGACACCAAAAGCTTGTGAGAAGCCATGCATTCTCAAACTGTTTCCAACAAATGGGTTTAAGGATTATTTATTTAACAAGTGATGTTTGGACAAAGGGAGACCCAATGTAAAACAGAAGAATAAAACTGTATGCAAAAAATTAGTTCAAGGTAATAATGAATATATTTGTAGGGGGATACAATTTTAACATCTCCAGAAGAAAACAAGAGAAAAATTTTATAACCTTATTAAGCAAATAATTGTTAGGAAATAAAATTTATAATAACTAAAAATTTTAGTTGATAAATGACATGATCTATATGTTAAAGTTGAAATTTATTGTTAAAAGTAAAATAAAAAGGGAAATCATGGAATTAAAGAGAATATTTTCAAATCCATAATAATTGCTTGCTCTTACAACTTAGTAAGGCCCATAAACAACTAATTTTCCTAAAAAGAAGTGATTGAAATAGACATTTATACACTAAGAGCTAGCAAGCTAAAGAAAAGACTTTTGTTCTCATTAGTCATTAGGGGAAACCTAATTGGATGTAACGTCATATTAAAATGGCTGTAATAAAAAAAAAACTAACATTAGTAAGGATGTGAATTAGAGCTTAATATCTCCCCCTCCTATCTCTTCCTCTCCCCCTCCCTTTCCCCCTCTCGTGTGTGTGTGTGTGTGTGTGTGTGTGTGTGTGTGTGTGTGTGTATAAGTCTGAACACAACTTGTAAGAGTTGATTTTCCCCTCCCACCATATGAGTGTCAGGGATTGAAGTCAGGGGATAATGCTTGGTAGCAAGTTCCTTTCTCCCTTTACCCCATGAGTCATATGACTGGCCCCAAACTAGATGTTTTTCTTTTATTTTTTTGAGAAATTCATATATGGGTACACTTTATTGACACCATTTCCACCTCTCACCTCAATCTCCTTCCCCTGTTCTCTCTCAGATTCATGACCTCCTTTGCATAATTGTTAGTGTTATACATTCATAGCTGAGTTTATTTAGAGTTGCTCATGTGTATGTGGATTTAGGGCTAACTGCTTGGGATTGGAAAATTTGTGTAGACACAATTAGCACATTTACAATACAACCCTATACCAAAGGTTCAGGGAACATTTCAGAAGAAGCAGGGGAGAGAGTGTAAGAGCCAGATAACCTGGATTCCTGCTGTGAGATAACATCTTCTAGACATGACATGGAGCAGCACCCATGAAATCTCAACAATATAGTTGCCTAAACCAGACTCATACAATGGCCACACCAGTCCACAAGATAATATGATAAATGAAAAACACCAAGCTGAATGCCTATAAATGGTATAATACCACTTTATATTAAATGTACAAAACAGTCAAATATCTCAATCATCAATATTAATGTTTAGTAGGGATTGGAGGGCAGAGGAATAATCAAATACATGTATTTCTGAGAAGCCTGTGTCACTTAGTGTCCTAACAGCATAGTATTAAAGCCAAAAAAATAATAACAAAGCATAAAAACATAGAGCCATATGCTTGTGGATAAGTATTGTGTTCAAAATATAAGCCCAAACAAACAATATCAAGTTTAGCTACATTTTTTGCAGCAGGGGTAGAATGGAGAGACACAAGCCATACAAAAAGATGGGGGACAAGGGAAGGCGACTAATGAATGGACACTGCAGCTTAAACTTACATGTTCAGTGTCAAGACAGGATAACCCGGCTGCTACTAAAGGTTATTATAGACAGAAGCAAAGGCAGAGGAAAGCAACATCACCATGCTTTTAGCTGTGTAATTATGAAGTAGATAGGACTTGAGAAAGAACTAAACCCAGAGATGAATGGCCCACACTTCCTATAATGACTGCATTCTGGGCATACAGGATTATATGGTCTAATATGATATGCTGGTGCTTCCTAGGTCATCTCAGGACAACACAGTTGAAGAAATAAGAAATAAGAAACAAGAAGAATCAAGTCATTGTTTTCCCTACAGTGAGAGGATTCACAATGTGATACTACTACTAGCTAACTTCTTAGGATACCAAGTGTTTATATCGGATCTCTGTGACAGCAAATTTAGACAGAAGGGGTTTGAGGATATCTCGAGTTTGATAATAAGACACATTTCCCAGTTGTAAGACAAATTGCTAAATGGTCTTATTAATTTATTAATTAAAAAAAACTGGAGCCAGATATTGGGGTTAAAACTGAGAGAACAGAGGAATAGGACAAGCCACAGCCAACCTCACCTCACCAACTCTTCAGCTTCCAGAGAGACCTACTTCCTATATACCCACTCCTATATGCCTTTCTGTTCTGCCATCTCACTTAGTCTCTCTGCCTAGCTACATCACTTCCTCTCTTTGCCCAGCTACATCACTTCCTGTCTGTCTGTATAGACCTCCAAACCTTTATGGTTAACAAGTGTTGGAATTTAAGGCATGTGCCACCATGCCTGGCTCTGTTCCCAGTGTGGCATTGAACTCACAGAGATCTGGATGGACCTCTGCCTCCTGAGTGCAAGGATTAAGGGTGTGTGCTACCACAGTCTTGCCTCTATGTTTAATATAGTGGCTGGCTTTTTCCTCTGATCCTTAGCTAAGCTTTATTAGGGTGCACAATATATTGGAGGACATAATATATCGCCACATCCAGTAGCCCATTCCCTAGGTGTACTGGAGAGATGAGACCTTGTCTCCTCCTGATCCAATTTGCTTACCTTGTAAGAAAAGCACCGCATTCATTTGGAGTTGGGCTAAAGGACAAGATGTTGGGGACTTGTGTTTATCGTCAAAGTGGAGAGGGATGCACAGCCACAGTTCTTTCCTGACAGTCTTTCTAGGCCATTGTCATCCCTCCCGTCACCACCGCCTCTCCTCTTGCTAGTTCAGCCCTCACCCATTTGTTCACTCAAACTTTTCCTCCATTTGTCTTTTACACGCTCCCCTGTCTGGCTGAGTGCTCCTCACTCAGGTCTTCAGCAGACACTGAATGAAACTGACAAGCAGTGGGTGCCATTCTGTAGACTAGGAAAGCAGCGCCAAACAACACAAGAAAGTATCGTGCCTGCAGGGAGTTTGCTAAATATTAACTCTGAACAATACATGGCAAAAGCTATGGGCTGAGTTCTTTATTGTCTGTATCTAAGCCTATCCACAGCATTATCTCTTCAGATAGCTCTTTGAATGGATGCTATGTCTTGTCAGGAAAGACGTCATCAGGGGGATCACGGCTGACAGTTTCATATTTAGCTTTCTAATTGAGTAGGGAAACTGTTGAAGAGCATACTTTCTGTTTGAAGGGGATCGTTCTGATCACAGCTTGCTCAGTGAATGGAAATAGTGCAGATGTGAAAATTTTACTAGTGAAAGCACACATTCACTAGCTTCAGTGGGTTAAGGAATACTTTGGGAACATTTTTCTTTCTTTATTTTTTTGGTGTTGTTTTGTTTACCCCAGAATCATAAGGTTTTTCTGTACTACTTACTGTCCCCTAAGCTAAGTGTTCACATTGGTTATTGTTTTGTAACCTGGCATCTGGGCGTACAGACCTACAACTGTTTGTGTTCTAAGGAGACCTACTTAAATCAGCCATATGAACTTCACCAGAAAAGAAAAAAAAATAAAGGAAACAAAAGCATCTTTCCATATTTTCATTCACAGCTCTGTAGGCCAGGCCCAAAAGTTATTTGTATTTGTGTTGTACAATTACATCTCCATGTTTTGGAAAATGTATTCCCTACCAGAACCTCCGTTCTGTCTTTGGGAAATAGAAATGGTTAAGAGCCACCCTGCTGAGTTTTGGTCAATTCTGTAGGAAATTAAAATATCGGATTCACAGAAAACAAATCATAAATAAATATCAACCACTTTGCGATTGTTTCTGTACAAACAGCAGAAAATTCTGCCCTGGTATAAGTTCTTTAACTAGTTGAACTGAGGTCTCTCTACCTTTTCCTAGCAGAAAACAAACATTTCAGTTGAGGTGATATTGTCACTATTGACTGCTATTCTCACTCCTTAAAGGAGAAACATGGAATTTGGCCACACACTTCCAGAATGAAAAGTACACATTTATGTATTTTCAAATGCTTTGTAATTTCAGTGTAATAAATGCATATTATAGAGCTCTGACAATAGTAGCACAAGGAAATAAATATGAACTTCGATATCCCAAAGAGCTGGATTTGACAATTAGATTTGCCAGTGGTTTTACAACCTTACACAAGATAGTGACATCTCTGATCCTTTGTTTTTGTATCTGGAAAACTTACATAATAATGCTTACCTTTAGTAATGTTGTTTGTGTCTAACACATGAGACATCCTATAAAGTTGTGAGCACTAGGCATTCATCAAATATATGTAACAAATATTTTCCCTCTCAAAGCTAGTACTTTCCTCTTTGGACAACAACAAATGAAGAGACATAAAACACTTTCTATTTTTTCTAAGCTCAATCTCAACTGTGTACTACCTTTTTCAAATTTTGTATTTATTTATTCTTATGTGTATGGATGTTTAATCTGCATGTATATCTGTACACCGTGTGTGTGTGTGTGTGTGTGTGTGTGTGTGTGTGTGTGTATGTGTGTATGTGTGTGTGCGTGCCTGATGCCCATAGAGGAGAGAAGAGGACATTGAATCTCCTGGAATTGGAGTTAGAGACAGTTGTGAACCGTCATGTGAGTACTGTGAATTGAATCCAGGGTTTCTGGAAAAACACCAATTTTTCTTAACTGCTGAGCTATCTCTTCACATCCAATTAACTGTATTTTCAATTGTTTCTATCAGTCAACATTTATATTAGTCATGTCTCCTGTTCTCATCTTTAATTCATCTTTTTAATTTGATACAGTGGAGTTTATTTGACTTGAAAAAAAATTCACTTTACTCCATTTCATGTCATTCAAATCACAAAAAGAATATTTATTTATTATAGAATATGAATACACAATCTAAAGATGAGTAAATATGGACTAAACTTTGACATCTCACCTCTTCTAATCATGACCCTGCAGTATAGCCAGAGGTGTATGTTCTTGTGGAGAGAGATACATTTTTTTTCTGAAAAGAAATGGTTTAAAACACATTGTTCATCTCTTGCTTAAATTTAACTTTTAAGATTATTTTGTATAAATGTATCTTTTTCCCTTTCCTTCTAGGATTATCTCTTACTTTCATCAGCAGCTATGGTGTGTGTGTGTGTGTGTGTGTATGTGTGTACACATGTGTAAATGTTCATGAAAGAGTTAGTCTCATGTATTTTCCAGAAGAAGATTGGCCAATCAATTTTTTTACGTGAGAGTTTAAAAAGTAGATCACAGGACAAACAACAGAAATAAACAAACAAACCAACCTTTGACAATCAACCAATGTAGTTAGAATGCTGGGCTTATTCTTTATACTAACTCTTGATTATATAACATTCTTCTCTTGTATATTTACCTTCTTAGTCTAGATATTTCTTGAAGTTAGTGATAACCTTCAATTCATCCTCTTATCTTTAGAGGTAGATAGTAGATATACAGGAGCCGTTAGAAAAAGAGCCCTAACTTATCAAGTTAAAGAGATTTAGTTTCAAATTCTCTGCCTGAAGCTGGCTAAGTGGATCAGTGGGTAAAATACTTGCTAAGCAATCATGAGCACCCGAGTTCAGATCCCAAGCGTTCATATAAAAAGCCAGAAAGAGCCATGTGCATCTGTACTTTCTGGGCCGGAAAAGCAAGGCTAGCCAGTAGATTCAATGAGGGACCATGTCTCAAAAACAAACAAACAAACAAACAAGAAAAACAGGAGGAACAATTGAGGAAGACAACCAGTGTTGACCTCCAGCCTCTATTTGCATGCAACCACATGTGTATGCGCCACACACCTAAATTCTATCTCTTTCTTCCTACTTGTAGACAAGTTTCTAAATGGTCTTATTAAATAAAAAACATGGAGCCAAATATAGGGGTGCCATCTGATTTGCTCTCTGTCTAGCCACATCACTTCCTTTTCCCTGCCAGCTCTGTCACTTTCTGTCTGTACAGGCCTCCAGAACTCTATGGTTGGTACTGGAATTAAAGGCATGTGTCACCACGCTTGGCTCTGTTTCCTAGTGTGGCCTTGAACACCTATCTACTAAGTTATAGGATTAAGGGTGTGTGCTACTGCTGCCTGACTTCTTTGTTTACTTAAAATGACTTGCTATTTCCTCTGATCTCCAGGTAAACGTTATTTATTAAAGCATAAATAAAATATCACCACATTTCAGCACAAGTGAAATATCACCATACCTACTAATAGGCAAATTATGTAACCTGTTTATTACCTATGTCAAAAATGAGAATAAGAGCATTTGTGTAATTACTATAAAGATTTATTGAAATCACATTACTGGGCTCAAGAATGGTCAGATTTATAATTGAAAATGAAAAGACTATAAGGGAGGAATCTTAGAGATCTTAAGAATTGAGGGGATCGTTTTGAATTTTCTATTTCCCTTCTAAGGTTTCCCTGTCCTTGACCCTTGTCATTTTCCAGGGCCTTGCCACTCCACTTCCTCTATCTGGGGGATTTGTCTTTTCAGATGTTTTAAATCCTTCACTAATTTCTTTTAAAAAAAAAAGTCTTTACCTTATACCTTATTTTTTGCTATTTGTAATTATTCTCTTACATTTAAAAGTATTAAGAGTAGTAAATGAAAAAATCCTTTTAAATGTAGCTAAGAAATAAACCAATTGGCGTTCTCTTGGTCCATTGCCAGGGGTACTGCTACAGGTGGCCTGAAACTATCCTTGAGCTAGGAACCATACTGAGGGCAAAGCAGCTCCCCCTCGCCTGGGAAACCCTGGGGAGATAATAGAACCCGTACAAAGAGGCTTATCTCACTGAAAAACATGAAAGAAGTGAACAGTTTAGGAATAAAAGGTTATCAATGACAGACAGAGTGATTCGGAGGAAAAGGCAGTCCTTTGAAAGATCTGTGTGCAGCTCCTCATGCTGAGAAGTATGTAATGCTCCCTACCTGGACAGCTGTTACAGTTAATGTTACATACAGAAAGTGACTAGTAGTAGGTAGGTCACTGGCAATCAAGGACCATACACAAATTTTAAACCATATATATTCAGATACTAATATGCAGTTCTAAAATATTCAACAGCCTTCTTGTGGAATTAAGAACATAAAGCATGGCAGGCCAAATGGACACCTCTGTCACTGCTTCCTGGAAGGACCTAACACAGACAGTTAAACTTCATTTAGAAGGAAGAACACATTATGAGATGCTTTATAGTCAGTGGAAATTCCAGGAACAAAAGGTAATGTTAGTGGTGTGATGGCAAAGAAGTTAAACAAAATCAGTAAAAAGATGCCTAATCAGCAAAGGGGCTTTGTCAAAGAAGAGACCAAAGAGGAGACAGAGTTAAGAGGCGGTTGGGGCAAGAAGAAAATGGATTTGGTGAGCTCCTAGATAAGGAGGAAGAAAGGGATGCCATGTGCTTGAAAGATGAGTGACAGCATTGTCTTCAGTCTGAAGGAGAAGCAGTGCCTTCTTCCGAATGACGTTAAGTTGCTCTTACTGAATCTTTCCTTTTTCCTCTGTAAATAATAAAATAATCCCGAAGAATTCTGGGCAACTAGAAAGCAGCCCTAGACCCAGTGCTGGATCTACGTTCATGCAACATTTACACCAAGTCTTTAGTTCTTTATGAAAAGTCATATAAAAATCCATTCAGTATCATTATTTGTCACTGCAACATTAAAGATTTGGCCAAGAGTTCTGTTCAAATGACTACTAGTGTTTGATTCCAATGTTTCACTCTGTATTTAATTACCGACTCTCTTGAATGTCACTCAGAGTCTAGACATGCAATTGTATAGGACACAGAATTATATATACTGACTAACTAGTTGTTTGTCTTACTTGTGTGTGTTCATTTTTGTTTGACAGGCCCTCACATTTATTCAGAATGATTGGGCGGGGTAGGGGGGGAAGAAAGAAGAAAATAAAGTAGAAAGAAAAAAAGGATGAAATTTAACGTATAAGCTGAAGATTTGCCTTGCAGTCCAGAGTGATAACTTTATTCATTATGTTGGTAGGATGAAAATATCATCGCGATATACAAAGAATTGTTACTGGGAAAGAAATATCTCATCTATTACTAGACTTCTTTGACAATACAAGAGTGAATGCATGCTAGAACTGTCAGACAAGGATTAAACCCATGGAATGTAGGACACAAAATATATTAATTAATCTGTTAGGTCACCAAGAGTAAAATAGACATGAAAATAGAGTTTAGCCAAGTACACTATGTTTTTGGAAAGCAGAACTGGGTAGAAAGGGGTCAGATGTTGTGAAAACTGCCCTTAAATGTAAAATCCCTAGTGTTAAATGGCAGTTGTTGCAGATCGATTTCTGTTTCAGTCTAACACCCCCATTATCTTTAGTTCCCTGTTCTCCCTCCTGTGGTCTTGCTATAATCTCTTTTCTGCTTTCTTCTGTACTCAAAACCACCATCAAAGGATCGGCTAGCCCAGCTGTCTGTATTGTGCAGACGAGGCCACTCTGTTCCCCAGGAGCTGAAGATAGGGGCACAGTATGTGAAGAGGATGGGTGTGTTTGATTTACGGAACATGTCTCCAAAAGTCTGAGATACCGTCTGTCCTGTCCAGGGCATGAGGAGAAACCGACTGCCCTTATCTTGCTGAACCATCTGAAAGATACCATGTCCATTCCTCCTCTTAAGAATTCAAGCTATTCCCCAGCAAGGCAAATTCCTACTGATTTGATCTTTATCTGAGACATACCAGGCCTGGAGGCCCAAACTCTACCTATAATTAGGTGAATGTCCTTGGTCAATTCTAGACCTTTCTCAGAAACAGTCTCTGCTCCATAAAGATGAGAAAGAGCATTACTATTGCCTCCTTAGCTTTGTGGGTGCTGGGACCTCCCTTAGACACAGACACTGCAAAACAATGTGACTGGTCTAAAACAGCCAGAGTTAGAGTCTAGCAGAGATTCCTGGTTACACTTTCACTCTCATTAATTTTTACCCAGTGACCGGAACAGCTCTTAGATCCCTGACAGGATTTTGCAGGTTCTCATTGAATACAAAATTGAGTGAAGAATCCTGAATCAAAGGCCAAAGTTTAGAACTAAGTACCATCATTGAGCAAAAGTAGCCATTCCTAAATATAGAAAGAATGAACCTAAGTAAAACCACATTGATTGGGTGAAAGGAAAAAAAAGGACCTTTTTTTTTTTTAATTAAAAAAATATGTAATCTGTTTATTGTTTTTTTGAGAGGCCTCTCCCTGCCAGGCTCCTGCTCTTCATGAGCTGGTCTAATGAGCTGCCTTCTGTATAATCCTGAAGTTTCTCAGCCTTTCCTTCAAAGGCTTGTGACTCAGTTTTCTTCAAGGTGAGATGTAACCTGCTAACTCCAAAATCCAGATCTTTTCACCACCAGCTTCTGGTGAATAACCTGTCCGGTTTCTCAGCATGCACACTCCAGATTTTTCCAGCCTTCACTGACTTTGTTATTGGCAGAGTCCCTTCAAACCTTTCAGACTTACTTGTTTTGTTTTGTTTTGGGGCCTTTCCTGTGTTTTTCTTTGACCTTCTTTCTTGTTATGCCTCTTAATTCTTTGAGACCTCTGCAGTGAGTCCCCTCCTCTGGGCTGTCTTTCCCTACACATTCTTCTAGACTCCTGACTAAGTTAGATGATTCCTCCAAAAGCTCTAATTTTTTTCTGTGAATGCTTGTCATTTTCTAACCTCGCTGCTCCAGGCATCCTGTGGAATATCCAGCACACACACACACACACACACACACACACACACACACACACATACACACACACACACACACACACACACACACATATTAAGAAAGACAGTGCCTTAAAAATAATGATGGGGGTGGATAGAATGATACTGAGGTTTCAGAAAGGGTGCATGAGTTTTCTTAAACATCCCTATAAGAAAATCCTTTAAAGCAGTGGTTCTCAACCTTCCTAATGCTGCAACCCTTTAATACAGTCCTCATATTGTGGTGACCCCCAACCATAAAATTATTTTTTGTTGCTACTTCATAACTTAATTTTGCTACTGTTATGAATTGTAATGAAAATATTTTTGGAGATAGAGGTTTGTCAAAGGGGTTTGAGAACCACTGCTCTAAAGAGTTTACTGTTATCAAATCTATCCATGAAAGGCAGGGATCTACTATTTTTTATTTATATGTATTTTTTTTGTAGTGGTAGAGATTTAGCCCAGGACTTCATATATGCTGACCAAGCATTCAACAGCCCTAGTGTCAAGATAAAGACCTTTAAAAATTTGGAGAAAGAAGTAAGAGTTGAATTCTATTATATTATACTTTATTTATAATTTTATAAAATATTTCATTAGAACACAATGAATATGAAGTATTGGAGAATTTACCAAAATCTATTACAATGAAAATCTGCCTTGGCCTTTAAGAATGACCAGTGCCTAATGAATGCTTCTTATAAAAAGCGATTAGTCTTTAAATGAACTGAGGGGACAGGAAGAAAAAACGCTGGGTAGAATTGTTACAGAAAACACAATTTGACCCAGAAACCAGAGATGAAAGTGTTAGGGCCAAATGGGAGGAAAGGGAGCCTGAGTAAATCATTCACTGGACTTTCCCCAGTTCATTGTAGACTCAGCCCCGTTCTGAAGCCAGAGTTCCCTTTATCAGTTTGTCTGCCTAGTGTTTGGAATGATGACTGCAGGCCCTGTGGAACTGTCATGAATTCAGAACTAGTTTTGCTGAGAGATGTGGTCTCTCCTGGGGGACATTTCATTTGCCACATTCACATCAAATTCTGAACCATGGATGGCACACAGATCCAGCTTTCCTCACCAGAACAGCCCTTTATGCTGTCCCGTCTCACGCTTGCCTGATACAGGACGCACCAATGATCAAAAACGGCCCAGAACATCACCATCTATTTCCTCAAGTTCTGTCAGCCAAAGTAGCACGAATTAGACAACCCAAACATTTGCACTGTTATTTGTGTCTTACTATGTTTAGTTTGGGGGACATAAATTTTAGTACTTTAGCCCTCAAGTTTTTAAAACAGAAACCAAGAAATATTCAAGCCAGTTAACATTTTGCTGACAGCTGGCAAGCACAGGGTACTTATTTTCTGCTCTGATTTTTAAATGTTTCTATTGTAGACTCACAGTAACCCTCATCTCTTGGTTATTTGTGTAGAAAAGCCTCTAAGACTACACAATGTAGTCATTCTTAGTACAGTAGTAGGTGCCTAACTGCTGGTGAAAGTTAATGTCTCAAGTGATGATTTTTTCTAATCTTTACACCCAGCTTAACAATTATTGACCCTTATTTAATTACTTATTTTCACTCAGATTTCATTTAGTGTTTATGACAGTAATGTTCATTTCTAAGCCATTTCTGGACAAGACAGATTGCTGTAAAATTTGTTATATTTGTCCTTACAATAACTTTCTTAGGTACCATTTTACTTCTCTTCTCATTGTGCAGGCAAATCCATGAGTCTGTGAAGCCTGAGTACTTGCCAAGGGTCACATAGCAAGTGTATCAAGGTGTATTTAGACCCAAGGCTTGTGTTACTTACACCAAAAAAACAAAAAGGACAGGTGTTATATACAGATAAAGTATCATGTTGGGTCAAAATAAGGAGCTATCACTTTGGTTATGGGAGATGTGTAAATCTATAGAAGTTTTATATTTGAGAAATAAGGAAATGATGTGAAATACACATTTTTTTAAAAGAGCAAAGGGAATAAATGAGAAAGACTCAGAAGGTCCTCAAAAAAATTACTTGCCAACTTTGATTAAAATCACAAGGTATATTTGGCAAATAGTGATATAGAAGTCTAGCTGAAGCTTGGAAGTAGGGATATGGCTCAGTGGGCAGAGGTATAGGGTTTGGATCCCCAGAACCCAGGTAAAGAAAGAATGATACAGCAGTGAAAGTATATGTAATCCCAAAACAGGTAAAGTGAGATGGGAGGTGTAGATAAGAGAAACCCCAAAGGAGTGTAGGCCAGCTAGCCTGGCATAGTCAGTATTGAGTAACAAGAGACTCTATCAGATAAGGTAGAAAGCAAGGACCAACACTCAAAGTTGTCCTTTGATCTCCACATACACTCTGTGGCTCAGATGCAACCACATTCACACACACTCATAGCACACACACATGCACATACATATCACATACACATGCACTCTCATGTATACATATTCTCATACACACATACTTACATACACATATACTCACATGCACATACTTATGACACTCATGTACACAAACACACACTCACATGCACACATACTTAGACACACATGCATGCACACACAATTTTTAAAGTTAATAAAATCATGTAATCCTGTTTCTCAGAGACTGATCCAGAGGTAAGTATGGACTGCATTAGAGTAAAAAGAAGTAGAAATAATTCAAAAGGGTACAAGGGCTTTTATAATAAAACCCTGTATCAAAGATAGTGAGTTAGAATCAAAATTGAATGAATAATAAAAGTATGTATGAAGAATTTAAAAGAGTATGTCTTTATTTAAATTGGCAAGATGGGGACATGAAAATTTAAAATGTGGGTGTGATGGATTTATATTACTAAAATAGAATTATGAAGGATGGGATAATATCTGGCACTCAATTGGCGAGCTCTGAACATCGTAGATGTTGTAGATACAAGTGGATAAACCACAGCTATGCAGTTGGTAAAGCTTCCTAATTCAGACTCTCTTTAACTCCATTTATGTGAGTGTCAGACAGAGTAAGAAGAAAGGAACTAACTTTATCCTTTACAGATCATGATTTGATTGTTAGGAAATTTCAACGTTGAAATGAAGTGGGATATGACATGGAGGGAGAGTCAGCTCATTTATGATGGAAAACACCATAAGCTGTTTTGCAAGTGTCTTCTAAAATGATATTTTTCTGTTTGTCTATGGAAATATAAAAGCTATAGTTGAGCTTCTAGATTAATATATTTGGTCCCTCTCTTTTATATATGATGAAATAAGCAATACAAAATGCTTGAGTAAAGCCAGACATTGTGGAGAAAGAGAGTCTAAATTGTAGGTCTCCATTGGATCCCTCCCATTAGAGATCAGGGAACCCTTCAGAAGAGGGGGAGGAAAGATTGTAGGAGTCAGAGGATGGAGGACGCCAGAAGAACATGGCCCACCGAATCAACTAAGCAGGACTCATATGGTCTCACAGATACCCAAGTGGCAAGCACAGGGCCTGCATGGGTCTGCACCAGGTCCTCTGCATATACGTTATGGCTGTGAGTTTGGTGTTTTTGTGGGACTCCTATAAATGAGAGTGGGTGTATCTCTGACTCTTTGTCTGCTCTTGGGGTTCTTTTCCTCCTATTGGGTTGCCTTGTTTAGCTTCGATATGAGGGCTTTTGGCTTGTCTTCTTGTGTCTTGTCTTGTAGTGCTTGGCTCTCATCTCTTGGAGGTCTTCTCTTTTCTGAAGGTAAATTGAGGGCAGTAGATCTGAAGAAGAGGGGAGGTTATGGGAGCTGGAAGGAGTGGAGGGAGGGAAAACTGTGGTTGGGATATATTATATGAGAAAATAATCTATTTTCAACAAATAAAATCAAATACATTTTAGAAAGAGAGAAATGGTGCAATTAAGTGCCTTGTCCTCTTCCCTCTAAAGGTTGGGAAATTACCTTTGATTTAACCAATGGAACTCCTTGCTCCTAAGATTTTGTTTTTGCACTGAATTACATGGGTTCTGGGGCTTGAGATCCTCAGTTTATAGCCTCTTGCATATGTACGGATTCCTAAATCTTCCTAGGTTTGAAAAAAACCAATGACCTCTTTGAGTCTGTACAAAACATCTTTAACTTTAAATGAATTGTTTTTTGTTAACTTAGCTGAAAACAAAACAAACAAACAAAGAACGGAACTTGCAGGGTAGAGTAGTAGCCATCAAACTACATGCATCATCCAGCAATTCCTGAGTGAATATAGCCAATGTCTCTTCCCTAGGGTGCCTTGTTTAGCTTCCAGAACAAGTTTTCTTTTAAAGCTAGCTGCTTAGTCACTGTTCTTTAAATTTCTCTTTCTTTAATCCGGACTCCATTTTTGCTCATCAAAATCGGAAGGTAGAGAATTTCTGACTTCCATTTTGCTCGTCAGAGTTCATAGTCTAGAACCACTGAAAAGAGGAGGGAGGAAATTTTTACTGGCTATGGGCCTTAAACACAGACAAAAAGGCTCAGGTGGGGGTGGTGAAAGTCACAGAACTAAAATCACGTCTCACTGGTGTTTAGAACTGAAGAAAAGCAGCCCAAGGGTTTCATACATAATGTCACACCCTGTTACTGGGCTGCGCTTTCCCCCTCTTCCAGCAGGGCAAGGAACGACAGCACAAAACTGGACAGTTTTGCATGCTGGAAAACAAAGTTGAATACCGTAGAGCCCTTGGGCTTGAAAGAGTTTAGCCTGATATGTAGACAGCCAGCTATTACACAATTACAACATCATCACATACGTGCTACTGATATAAAATGCCCGACTTGGTGGCAAATTTTAAAGGACTAAAAATCCTTTGGCATGCCTCCCACTGGAAGGGATCCTCTTCCACGACTTCATATCTAGGCTGGACTCTGACCACTTTGAATGTAAATAAGAGTTCACTTTATCATTCTGAGCGCTGATCCTTGGGAAACGGTACTGATGGCCTTGCTGGGTGGGCCATAAAGAGAGGCCTTGAAATTACACGGCCCTGTCTTTTGCTTTCATTGGTGTGCCAGATTGGAAATCAAGTATTAGACCCTTAAAGCTGTTGTTAAATTAAATCTGCAGTTATTTGTCTGAAGTTCTCTCTGTACCTTAAATTCCTATACAAATAAACCGTAACTAAATTTACTTAACAGATCAAGACCTAAGGATATATGTGTCAACACCAAATAGTCAGACATCAGCCTACCACTATTATGTGAGTTTTAGCCATTACTGGCATCCAACAGAGTGGACCATACACAAATAAGGCAACCACTTAGCAGCAGCCAAACAGATAAAGTCTCTTTGCTTTCATGTTCGTTTAGAAAAGCTTGCTAGTCAGAATGAGTGGGATAACTCATTTCCTATGACTGAAGGAAACCCTCTCGCACAGAGACACCTGAGGAGAAATGGTGAACAGAGAGATGACTGACCCAGCTAGTGGAGGAAGCCACTTCCTTCCAGATGACGGAGCAGTAAGGGGGGAGACAGAGGCATGGGAGAGTGATGCAAGAATTGTACCAAAACTTTGGGCAATAAAAACGAGAAGTTGGGGATTTGACACGAGTTGGTGTGCACACCCCAACTCATGTTGATTTTCAGCTAGGGTAAAGATGTGGAGGGAGAAGACTGAAATCAAGAACTCACTTGGAAGGTGACACCAATGCTCCAAAAGAGACAAAATGTGGCAGTAGAAACAAAAACAAAAAGGCAATTTAAAACCCTCACTCCATGAGCAATGTCTTAGATGGATAAAGGAGAAAAATTAAGAATATTGATTAAACCTTAATTTTTAGATTTGGTGACTGAATGGACGCTCACAATTGAAAAAATAAAGTAATAGGGAGGATTTCAGTTTAGAAATATATTTTTTTAGCAATTTAAAAACATTTTATTTTATGTGTATGGATATCTTTCTTACACGTATGTATGTGTACCATGTGTGTGCTTGGTCTCTGTGGAGGCCAGAAGAGGGAATCCTGGAACTGGAGTTACGGACGGTTGTGAGCCACCCTGTGGGTGCTGGGAATTGAACCCAAGTCTTCTGCAAGAGTGACCAGTGCTCTTAATCTCTGAGCCATCTCACCAGCAGTAACTTGTCTGAAGTTCTATACAAATATAACTTTCTGGAGGCTACCTCCAGAGTTCAATATTAGTTGTATATTGTTGAAACATCTTCTGGATATAAAAATTCTTTAGTTTAAGTGTTATTTTAGGGCTCTTTCTTTATTCATATTGTATATAATATCAATATGTACACATATTAAAACATATCCACCCACAGAGAGATATTGAAAACTTAGTAATTAGATGTTGAGTATAGCAAAATGCAAAGATATCCCCAAGCAAAATGAAAGTGGAAGAGGCAAATAAGATTGAAGGTCTTAGCAATGCTAATGTATAAAGGTAGCTAGAGAAGCTATGAGGGGATCTTGTCAGTCAAACATACCATGAAGACCATGTTCAGAACTGGGCTACTCATTTCAGTTGCTTCAAACTCTGTTCACAGACCCCACCCAGTAATCTAGACCTTATTTCAGTGTACTTGTGATTTGACTGCTAATAATATCTAAGTGTTATGTGAATTCAAATAACTATGAATTTAGGTCTGGGGGTAGCCAGCTATAAATATACATAATTGCCTTTTTATACATGTGTATTTATTCTATATTATTCACTTGACTGTTCTCTTTAAAAATAGCCTTTCACCACCATATCAAGTGATCCATTGCTTATTTTCAACTCACTATCAAAAGCCAAATAAAACACAAAGAGTCAAAATAGGTTTCTTTTATTAAACAATGGCATATTCTAAAGTTATCAAAATTGAGCTAGAAAATTACCAGATTGATAAATATATAGTTGACATAAGTGGAAACTAAGAAAAATAGAAATGCATTTTATTTTACTAAGGACTATTATAATGTCAGAACTTCAGAGGTGGGGCCAGGAGGAGTTCAAAGCTAGCATCCCCTACCTTGTAAGATTGTCTGAAAAACAAGACAAATAAACTAAAAACTCCAAGGAATCACTTGCCTCTGTTATTGTAGTATTTTAATGGAAATAGCATACTAATATACAGTCTGGTATCCGCCTAACTCAGAGAATATTCAACTATTTTGAGAGGAGAAAATTCTGACATTACTTGTGATTCTACATTTTTTTTATATTAGAGTAGAAATATGTTTATTTTTGCTCACTTTTCTAGAGATCAGGATTTGAAAACAAGGACTTCATTTCTTATTTTTCTCCAAGACCTTCAGTCTCCTGTAAATGGAACATGGTCAATTCCCACTTGTGGAATAACCACAAGGCAATTGGAAGTTAAATTGTTGAGCAGCCCGCATCTAATTGAAGTCTCTCCATTTTAACTATTTTATTTTTAGCACCTGGAGCAGTCTGTAGCTTTTCTAGCCTGTAATCATGTTTATTTAAGAGCAGTGTAGTCTTCAGCAAGAAAATACAAACCTACCGGAACTGCCCTACCGGAGTGCTGTAGGCTTAGGATGCTGGTTAGCCTCCATTTCCTTCAGTTACTGCACAAACATTCCAGCCTGGTTTCCACAGCTTCTCTGAAAGCCTTCCCTTCGTAGAGTGCAATGGATGTGTATCTACCTGAGCTGAAGGGGGTATCCAAACTGCTTTACTTTTCAGAAAGTTCAAGCTTGAGAATTCAGAGGTTGCCAAGTTTTATTCTACAAGTCATTCCAGAGAATCACCATATCTAAGGCTTCCAGTTTGCCAGAAAACATAGGTAATATGCTTACAACATCAACACTCTGCTGTGCTAGTTTCCAGAGAGTAAAGATATTTGCTTAGCAGAAACATTTACCTGATCAAAAAGAACTGTAGAGAGCCCCTTCCCTGTAAGTGGAGAGTGCTTCCCTCTCCAGGGCCCCAAAACACCTTCCTCCCACAGCACCTGCTACAGTGTAAATCTGGAATGTTCTCACATGCCACTAACTGGTGGCTCATTTGGAGAGGTGGTAAGACTCTTGAGAGCTGTGTCTGATGAGCAGAAATATGGTCATCAGGAGCATCAAGGACCCTATCCTCATCCTTTCTAATTTTGCTGTGATGAATCTGACCGTGTTGCTTTTTGAGAAAACTGTGGAGGGATTTTGGATTTTGGGGCTAGAAAAGGCTGTTGAATGTTCAGAGCTTAATGGGAATAGAAACGTGAAAGACAGAGATGTGTCCTGGGGTGCAGTCTGTTTGCAGCAGCTGGCTTGAGCACAGGCCCTGAGCTCTCTTTGTCCCCCACTTATAGGCTAAGGAACAGGGCTCTAATGGAGGATTACAGCTTAATACATATAGTATTTACTCAACCTTTCAACTATTTGGAATATGATACACATCACTGAGAAAAATCATAATTTCCTCTGGAGCTTTAATAGTAATTTTCAATGTTTCACTTGCTTCAGAAGTCATTTCCCGACCACAGCTTCAAGATTCAAGTGAAAATAGAGGCTTTGTCACCAATCTGTGATGAAAACAAATGAGATGTTTAGTGAGATGAGGATTTTATATGATACTTAGTGATAGAATGAGTCCCCAAAGAAGTTACAGGTCACCCACTGGTGATTCTTATACTGGTGATGGGGATCCACAACTCGGCTGCCTTCTGAAACTGCAAAGAGCACTATGTATATGGAACTTCCAAAGTAAAAACTAGTTCAAGCAGCTAAGCAAACTTCTGCAAAGACTGGGCATAGAATCTGGGGCAACCATGCAATAATTCATTCTTCCAAAACGTACTGCACAAGTCCCACAACTTTGACACACTGGGAGATTAACAACAGTGGCAGTGTTTGTCTAAGTGTCCAGGGGATGACTGAAGCAGGAATGGGAGGAGGCAGTTAGGCTTGCTCAGCATTGGCAAACCTGCTCAGGAGAGGAAGTCAAGCTCTTGCCCCTAAGTGAGCAAAGGAACCTAAAACAACAGTGTTGTCTAGGTAGGTGTGACTTGCAAACTGAATCACTGGGAACTCACATAAAATGATAATACTCAGGTTCCTAAAATTACTTATGGAAAAATTATTGATAAAATTAGCTGGATTTGTGACAAGTATACAGGGATTGAAATGTAGGGGAAATTGTTTTATTATAGTGTGATGGTTACCTGTCAACTTCACACAGCCTAAAGTTATTTGGGTGATGGGCATCTGGGCATGCCTATGCGTTGTTGTCTTGATTATATTAATGGAAGTCAGAAGACCTGTCCACTGTGGGTGGGACCATTCCCTGTGAAGGAGGATCTTGGATTGTATGAAGTAGAGAAAACAAGCCAAATAGCTGAATAAATTGCCTGTGGACATAATGTCTCTAGCTGTTCAAGTTCCCACTGTCTTGACTTGCTGACAATAATGGACTGGAACCTGGAATTGTGAGTCAAATAAGTCCTTCCTTCCCTAAGTTGCCTTGTCAATGTATTTTATTACAGCAACAGAAAAGAAACTAAAACGCAGAGATTGCTTTCCTAGTAAGTGAAACTAGCTGTATCCCTACATGGCTTTAGACAATATAGATTGCAGGCAAACAGCACTCAATGACCTGACGTGCCATACTGCTTTAACAGCATCCATTTCCATCTCTTACATTACCCCAAATGGTTGCAGGTTGGATTTGTTTGTTTCAACAAGATAATGACCACATCTAGAAACATAAGGGAATTGATATTACCAGTTGAATATTCCTTATTTAAATGGTTGTGAGTAGAAATGTTTTGAATTTGTAATTTTAAAAAAATTGAGTATCTTCAAAAGAAGATAACATCGTGGAGACAAAACTTCAGCGTAAACTGAATTTATTAATGCTTCATTTATGTCTAATGCATATAATCTAAAAATAAATTGTATAGAATATTTTTCTTGCACATGCATGTTGTCTGTGACCCAGCACATGACATCAGGTGTGGAATTCTCCACTTGTGGCACCATCTTAGTGTTTAGAAAATTTCACGTTTTGGAATATTTTGCGTTTTTGATTTTTGCATTAGTCTGTGCATGTTTTTTGTTAATGCATTAAAATAGTTGATGAAATAACTTATGCTACAAACTTTATAGTATTTTCCTGTTTAATGTGTTCCTTATCCTTTGGGTGTTTTGAATGCCACACAACATTCTTTCTATATGACTCCATTATAACATTTATTATATTGAATTATCTGTTTATCCTTGTAAACAAAGCTCCTCTTATTTACTGCTTTTATACACATGCTTTCATGCACACACACAATGTTTATTTCTCAGTGAGTATCCCCCACCCCCTCCTGTATTTTTCTTGTTCATTCTCCTACCCCATTCCTCTGGCTTTCACTACGGGTAACTGAGGGAATCATTACAGCTTCCTGACTGTTTTCCTATAGGGGATGCAGGTGTATCAATTCTCCCTGTGGAACTTGCTTAACTATGAACATATATCTGCAACTCCCCTCTTAAATTCCCTTCAGTGAAACTTCTGGGCAGCATTTTGCAGTGGTCACCTTCTCTGAAAGAGACTGGCTGTTGTTTTCTTTTGAATATGTGACTACTAGCTTGCAATCTGGACATTTTAATACCCAGTCTCATCATACTTTCTTCTACCAGCCCGAATGATAGACTATGGATTTAAGAGAGAGAGAGAGAGAGAGAGAGAGAGAGAGAGAGAGAGAGAGAGAGAGAGAGAGGGGAGGGGGGAGATTTTCAATTACTTCACCTCAGAATTTGAAACACATTTTGTGCTTTTTTTTTCCTTTTTAAAATCCTCTTGTTACAAAGTAGAGTGACCTGGGAAGAGGGAACCTCAACTGAGAAAGTTCCTCCATCAGATTGGCCTTGTGGGCATGACTGTGGGACATTTTCTTGATTGTTAATTGGTGGAGTAGGGCCCAGGCCACCCTGAGTATTGCTAACCCTGGGCAAATACTCTTGGGCTGCTCAGGGAGGCTAGCTGAGTGGAAGTAGGAAGCAAGGCAGTAAGTGATGTTTCTCCATGAGCACTTCTTCACTTCCGGCCTCTTGGTTCCTGCTTGAGTTTTTTTTTTTTTTTTTTTTTTTTTTGGTTTTTCGAGACAGGGTTTCTCTGTGTAGCTTTGCGCCTTTCCTGGGACTCACTTGGTAGCCCAGGCTGGCCTCGAACTCACAGAGATCCGCCTGGCTCTGCCTCCCGAGTGCTGGGATTAAAGGCTTGCACCACCACCGCCCGGCCCCTGCTTGAGTTTTGACTGACTTCTCTCAGTGGCAGACTGTAACATGAACATGTAAGTCAAATAAACCCTTTTGTCACCTAAGTTGCTTTGTTTTGTCAGTGTTTTTTAACAGTAACAGGGAGCAAACTAGGATGGAAGCTGGTAACACAATGGAGTGTTGCTGTGATGATGTTTTCAAGTTTTCTGAAATCTGCCATGGGAACCTCTTCATGTTGACGTCTGTGTCTTCTAACATGGCCCACTGATCTTGAGCACCTCCTATTTTGGGCACAGTTGGGGGTTTTAGACTTGCTTTGTGTTTAGTCTATTCCTGATAAGGAGCTTGGACTTTCTTAAAGGAGCTTTCCTACTTCCCCATGTTTTTCTAAGTGAGGAATGATGCTTGGAAATGAAATTCTAACGGGTATGCTTGTTACCACTAAACATGTCACAGACTCCACATTTTTGAGTATAAGGCAAGAGAAAAAAAGTCATATAAATGTGTTTGCATATATAGTTTGTGCATATATTATTATACACACAGAAACACATATATATACACACACACACAAACATGTATTTAACACAAATTCATACTGGGACCTTGGCAAATATGATCATCACTGGATGTTAACATGAATTGCTTGAAAGATAAATGACAACATGATATTACTTATCACCCCACAAGCTACTTACTAACTGTAAACAGAAAACAGTATTCTTACAATGGAAAGATCTAGTAGGCACCACGTTAACCAAGTAATCAAACTTCACGTCTGTAATGCAACACACTGATGTTGCAAGTCTGCTAATGCAACAAAATTGAAAGTCACAACTGTGTAGCATACATATCAAAAAAAAAGTATTCAATCAGGAATCACCACATGGCAACTATCAGATTCATTTAAACTGTTATCCAGGCATGATTGCTTGTTCTGTAATTCCAGAGCTTCGGAGACAAAGGCAGGAAGATGAGAAGTTTGAGATCACCTAAAAGCAAGTTTGAAGTTATCCTGTGCTACATAAGACTCAGTTTCAAGTTCTCCCTTATAAATTAAAACTGTTGTTAAATATATGACAAACATCAGTAACATAAAAATATAAACAAGACTGTTCTATTTCTTTGTCAAAGAGACACGACAACCAAATGCTGTGTAGGATTGGTATTAGGCCCAAAATTAAAGGTGAACAGTGGTCATCTCTGTGGTAGTAGAGAGGTGAGGTTGGCATAGCTCAGGAAACTGAATATAGATTTCACATGAAGCGTTAGTATTTATCTAAGTTAACTTTATTATGTTTAATGATGTTAATATTGTTATATAGGAACATGTTCTCATCCTCAGGTAATGTCTGCTAAAATAACTTGGGAAAATTGCCTGATATCTGCATTTTACTTTAAAACACTTTTAGCAAATTGTCCACAGGAAACAGACAGTAGTGTGGCTTGTGTTTGCAGTTTGAGATTTTTTTTTGTAGTTGAATTTATGTGAATGATGCTCATTATACTATTTTTTCAATATTTTTTAAAAAAAATATTTAAGTCAATGTCAATATTTTTGAATAAACAAAGTTGTAATCATCACCAACATATTGAAATTTGCTTAAAAAGTTACAGTCTCATAAAGTTACAAGGGGAGAGATTAACTTTTTAAGATTAACCATTTTAAGATCACTTTATATTTAGTTAGCATTCATTAAGTACTTATTGTGTTCCAGAACTACCAGTACTTCACAAATAGGCTGCTTGGTAGGTCCCATTATTCCTAATGTAATGATAAGGTAAATGGAGCTCATGGAGTTTAAGCAACTTGATAAGATCCAAAGTTAATCTTTCAGATTCCACTCCAGAATCTACAATTCTTATCTACTTGATTCTACCAGAAGAGAAAGGCTAGTCAAAGTTCAAAGTTTGAGTTCTGGACTTAAGCAGTTTGTGTCTACCTCTTTGACTAGTTGTTAATTTGGGAAAAGTCACATAAAGTGAAAACAATTTGAGTACCTGTGAGATAGACTGTAGTCGGACTTCCCTTTGTGGGACTGCCAGCCTAAAAATAATGTCATGGAGATGTAGTAAATACAAAGGCTTGACTTTTTGCTTAGGCATGTTTCCAACTTGCTCTTATAACTTAAATTAGCTGGTATTCTTAAATCTACATTCTGTCACATGGCTCATTACCTCTTCTCCATATTGTACATCCTGCTTCCCCTGTGTCTGGCTGGTGAATCTGCCTTTCTTCTTCCCAGAGTTCCCTCTCTGCCTGGAAGTCCTGCCTATCCTCTCCTGCTTAGGTATTGGCCATTCGGCTTTTTATTAAACCAAGCAGAAGGCATCTTAAGCAGAGACACATCTTTACAGTGTACTAAAAGATTATCCCACAACATTAAATTGTTCGATAGAGCCAAATCCATTGAAAATGTTCAGTATGGTACTAGGGCGATACAAGTCTGTATACACATCCCTGACAACACATATGCTAACCCTTTTCATGTTTGGTTTCTCATCCTTATGTAGTCAGTACAAGAGTGCAAGGTAGGTTCCTCCCAATAAAGCTGAGGTCACTGACTGAAACCTGGATCTGTAATGGCAGATCCTGTGGCCAGTCTGCTGTACCACTTTGGAGGACTTTCCTAAGCACATTACCCTCATAGGTTCCTTTAAGTTACAGTTTTATTCTTCAATTTATTAAAAGAGTAGACCAAACAGAATGAATTATAAATACACTTCACACTTTCTCATTTTTGTATATAACCAAGTGTCATTGACAAAACACCTTTTTGGTTTGATTGAAGATTGGGTTTTCACATTAATGTAGGAATTAGGATAAGATTTTTAAACTGATGTTTATAGTTAGACTGAACT
This sequence comes from Peromyscus eremicus, assembly GCF_949786415.1. Lineage (NCBI taxonomy): Eukaryota > Metazoa > Chordata > Mammalia > Rodentia > Cricetidae > Peromyscus > Peromyscus eremicus. The sequence continues at coordinate 31,622,760 of NC_081416.1, read as the reverse complement.
ATCTTTATGGAGCTACTTGTAGCTTAAACTTTAAATTTAGCAATCTGTAGTATCATTAAGATATTTTTAACTTAAAAGTATTTGAAGGCAACTTAGAAGCGTTTACTGTATAAACAATAACAATGGCCATATAGAAACACAATGTTACTAAGGAAAAATGTGAAGGCTTCTAGGAAAGTGGCCTTGATAAGAATCCATATGATGGAGAAGAGTTTAAACAGACATCTTAAGTGTAGGAAGTTTTCACATGATTACCCATGGACATCTTTGGTATGTGTTTTGGAGGAAGAAGAAAGATGAGAAGATAGATGAGAAGTGAAAAATGTTCTGAATCTGCTCAATGACCATAGAAAAGTTATGTAACGATACATCAGGGGAACTGGTTCTGTAAACAAATGTGATTTGTGAGTCACATAAAGTCCAAGGTGTCAGAAAGGAGCAATAGAAACAGAAAAGAACGACAGTGCCATCCCTGCTGAGATCCTGGAATGCAAATATAGACTTGCTAGATAGGCCCAGAAGTGGTCTAGCAAGTCATTCTGCGTGCATGGAAAGTTTAGACCATGGAGAGTGGACCAGTGATAAAGACAGATGGAAAAGTTGCAATAACTGGATATTAGTGTCCAATAATACAGCTCCTTCCCTGAAGCTTGGGGATCATTATAAAAGAGGGGGTAGAAAGACTTTAAGAACCAGAGGATCCAGGAGTTTGCTGTGAGATTCTATCTGCTAGCAACGTTAGATGCTGCACCCGTAAAGTCTCCCCAGTATGACTTCCTAAATGTGAGCTGCACAAGGACAACAAAAATAGACACGCTAATGTGGATGGTGGTGGTGGGGTAAGGGTGGAATGGAGTGGGTGGGGAAGCCCAGGGGGCCTCGACCCTACACAAAGAACTAGAGACAACAAAGAAAAGCTGAGAGCAGGAGAAACGGTCTTCCCCGTGGAAGAGCACACCAATCGCTTATCCAATACTAGTTCATTTTCAAAGTGACGTTTTCTTAGTCTTTCCTGCTTTACTTGGCTACATGTCCTCTCTCTCCCTGCTCTTCTACCCAGCAATGCCTCTGCAGTGCCTGTGTGCCACAGCTTTCTGCCCTGTCTGTCCGTGAGGCCCATTATCCCCTTACAGACTTGGATCTTCAGAATTTTTATTTCACGGAAGGAAGTTGCCATCCTAAAGACAACTTTTAAAAAGTAAAGATAATCTAGAAGATTTGGTTGTGTGTGAATTACTGAAACAGCAGTTTCTTAAACAGCTCTCCCACGAAGCAAAAGTATTATAACTCTCTAAGGTATAAATTTCTAAGTGTCCAACCTGTTTCTCCATTGAGGAGACCTTATGAATGCTATTCAGTTTAATTTCTGTGTCTTGATTTAGTTTCCAAGAATATTGAAAAATTTATGTCATTTGTACTAGAACACATTCTACGTAAACTCTTTATTACATTATTTCTTTGTACTTGTGTGGGTTATGCATGTCACAGTGTGTGTGGAAGCCAGAAGACAACTTCTGAGTGTTCTCTCCTTCCACCATGTGGGTCTAAGATGGAACATAGGTAGTTAAAGATGGGACAAACACCTGTATCTCCTGAGCAGTCTTACTGACCCTACCTTTATTTTTTTTAATGTGGAAAAAGTCCAAAGCATGTCTGGGTAACTCCTGATGAACTTATTTTTTTCACAAGAATTTTGGTAGGAATACTGTAACTGAACCCTTTTCGTTCCCATATCCAGCCATTGTAAGTCAGTATGGAGTAAGTTTTATGTAGCTTTTTGTATAACTATAGAGGTACTTCACTTTGAGACATGAGTTATTAATAGGACTGTGAAATTAGTAAGCATCATCAGACAATTTGATACTTTGGCTTTTGGCTTAAAAAAATTCTGCATCCCAGCACTTGGGAGGCAGAGCCAGGTGGATCTCTGTATGTTCAAGGCCAGCGTGGTCTACAGAGTGAGATCAAGGACAGGCGCCAAAACTACACATAGAAACCCTGTCTCAAAAAAAAAAAAAAAAACAAAAACAAAAACAAAAAACAAAAAACAAAAAACAAAAAAAACAAAAAAAAAACAGAAAAAGAAATTCTGCCAAGAAGTTATCTTAATTAGAATACTAGTATGGAGACCATTAGCTATCATAGATATTAACAAGATTTTAATTCCAAAAAAAAAAGTCAGGAAAGACATAAATAGGCGATATACACATTAAATAAAGTTAACTTCATCAATAGCTCCAGAAAGCAAATTAAAACAACATGAACAATTGTCACCCATTGTTCTGTTAAAATCTGAAGATAAGTAATTTTTCCCACTATGAATGATAAGGAACTAACTACATCAACTCTTGGTACTGGTATGGGGGATACACTTGCATGGTAACTATCAGGAGATACTTAGCTCTATACATTACATGTTAATATGAAAAACTCACAGAAGCAAAAACTTATGCACATAATCAAATGTATATATAAGAATGTTTGACACTGCATTGTTTGAAAGAGTGCAAACTCTTTCAGTGAAGATGATTAACAACCTAGGAACATCTACGCTATAGGGTAGTGTACTGTTTTTATGGTGAAATATGGTGAGCTTCTATATATTTGTATGAAAATCATCCAAGATATATTGTTGGATAAAAAGGAATTTGGGGCTAATCATTATGGAAGTCATATTTATACTAGAATGACAAATATTTAATATTTAATAATTAATATCTAATAGTTACAATCATGGATATAAAAAAAGTTTGGTAGAAGAAATGAACCATGAAGGAAAACTGTCCAGGTATATATTATTGTACTATTTTAAATGATAAAGGCATATCTATGTACTCCTTCTGACTTAAAATAAAAGATGTTAGATTATAATTAAAAACAAGACCCACAAATAAGCATATTTTAAAACAGCTAAACCTTACTGTTATTAGGAAATAAGAAATATTTGCTTTAAAAGTTGCTTTAAAAAAGCAATATTTCTTGATTCTTCAATGGTAGTATCTTTTATAAATATTAACAAATAAAAGTATACCAGTAAAATTTTAATATATACAGATGGCATATTAAGCAATGAGCTATTTTTAAAGCATTTTTCCTCGCATGAATTACTCGTAAAATAATTGCTTGTGGGTATAAGATTTTGACATTGAACATACCATACTTTTATGGCTTTTTGTTGAAGTTTTGCTTTTGATTTCTATTTTGATATCTATACTGTTGATAAAGTAGTGTTCATCAATAACTTTTCTGGAAGAAGAACAGCACAAAGTTCTCATTTAATTCAAACCACTCAAACAATTTTAATCTTCATTATTTTTGCTTTAAGAAATTCTCCAGATTGAACAATAATTACTTCAAATGCAGTAATAAATATCTGTGTCATTTCAGAGTTACAGTCTCTAAGCTAGTAAAATCTGGACCAATGGAGTGCACTAAAACTGATAACATTTCTAATTAAAGCTTTCAGGTCATTATTTACTCTCAACATTTTGTATTTTTATTATATTTTAAATCTTAGATACATAGCTATTCTCTGGGTTCAACATCAACATACATTGATCAAACAACTGCACATATTTCATTTTTTATCTTGTTTTTATAACTGTCAGCATTTCATATCATCTGACATTTTTTGTGCTTCTATAGTAAATACACATTATACAATAAACAGCAAAGATTTGGGACCAAGGTCTTAGGAAACATGAAAATTTTTAATAGCAACAGCTCTGCAAATCAAAACAACCAACAGCTAAGAGTTTGTTATTTATAGTGTAAGGCAAAAGGAGCCAGAGATGTCATTGTGGATTAACAGGGCAGTTACTGTTCAGTTTAAGGGATAAAAGGTCAAATGAAGGACTAGAATCCTTAAGACTTTGACACCTGTGTGTTGCAGAATATTTGTACACCGTGAAGATGTATGTGTCTTTGCCAAGGTGCTTTCTGATTGGTTTAATTAAGAGCTGAATGGCCAATAGCTAGGCAGGATTTATAATAATAAGTCTCCACGTCACTATTAGGGGGCTGGTGGTCCCAAAAGGAAGTCTGACAAGAAAGCTTACTATACCTGTGCCACTCACTGGTCATGAAATCATTAGGAATCAGACCACCTGTGTGTGGGTTCTCCCCACCTCAGCTGAGATCAGGTTCAATTATTTCCAGATTTGAGTTCAAGGTATTAAAACACACCAGAGACCAGCTCAAGCTGGCTGTCTTTTAAAGCTGGCTGGGTTACTTTCTTCCCTTGGTGCTTAACTTTCTACATACTCTGTGCCTTCCACAATGGCTGTGTCACCTGCCCATCTCTGTCCAGGGTTTTCAGGGTGATGGCATATATGTTTGTTCATTCATTGAACAGAAAGGAAAATGAAGGAGGCACAAAACACTTGATGGCCACAGAAGATGTTACCATGTAGGCTGCTAGAACGTGGCTGATTTCAATCATGGTTAAGCCTGCAAGCTCTTTAGAAGTACACCTCTTGAGAATCCTTGTTTACTCACAGAAACTGTTGGTTTTGAGTTTCATTCTGTGTTCTTGGTGTTTTATGAATTCAACACACAGTAAAAGCAATGATAGAATTAACATTTTTATTCCATCTTGCATCTTAGAGTTCTCTATTACTTGATGATTTAAAGTGATATTTCTCCAGAATTTTCTGTGATGCATCTCTTAAATTAATAAGTTTTACTTGAAACAATTTAAGCCCATTTTTAAACACTATTATCTTTTCTCCTCCTCCTCCTCCTCCTACTTCTCCTCCTCCTCCTCCTTCTTCCCTCCTCCTCCTCCTCCTCCTCCTCCTCCTCCTCCTCCTCCTCCTCCTCCTCCTCCTCTCTTCTTCTTCTTTGGCAGTGTCTCATGTGGCCCTGGATGGGTTTAAAGTTCTGCCACTGGGAGTGCTGAACTTGCAGGTGTCCCCAGCACGACCTCTGGTAAACAAACCCTACTTTAAAACTAAAACTAATGCTTAGTTGCAGTTTCTCCTGTTCTTAGGGAAAACCAGGGGATTGAAAAACAACAGCAGCAAAAACAAAAACAACAATGTATTTTACTGTTTCTTTCCACTTCTCCATTGACTAGAAAATTTCTATCAAAAGTTGGCAGCATAATAAAATCCACAGGTTTTTGTTCAATCGGGCCTTCTCATTTCTGGTGATAGTACTTTGCTGGGAAGTCAGGAGAACCAAGTTCTGAATTCCAGTTTCTGAGCTAATGTGAACTTCTACCAGTCACTGAGAGGACTAAGGAAAAAATTTCAATTCTTCTACTCTGAGGACAGAAACTAAAGACAGCAGCTCACAAACTTTCTAATTAGAACAATGTTAATCTTTTAGAGTTTCTATGTGGGATCACTGCTGACTAAGAGCATATCATCTAGCGCTTGCTTGAGTCCGCCTGGGGCCATTTTCTGAAAGTCCCAGTCCAGGGGCTAGAAATGTTTCAGATCCCCTTAGAAAAGATATATTTTTAAAAAGTGAAAAGGTTATAGAGACAAGTGAAGCCAGATGGAACTATGTTATTAACTTTATCTTGGTGAATTAGAGTTGAAAGTAACATCTCATTTTTGTAGAAACCAAAATAAGGCAACTGATTTATAAAGGTTTTCTGAAATCCATCTAATCAGTAGACAAATATCAAAATGTGTAGGTGTATTTTATATGAAGAGAGATATTTAAAATATTAAATATTAAATAATTTAAATATTAAAATTTTCAAAATATTTTACTGTTTTATGCTTAATTTTTGGTTTACAATTATAATTTTCTAATATAGTTCTCTAAATTCAACAGCAATTATAAATAACAGTAAAGATGAGAACTATTTTGTCTAATTTTTTTTATTAGTATATTTATGTACATGAATATTAAGTAATTAACAGATCAAAAATATAAAATTAGTAAAAATAAAGTTTTAAAACTTTGTTCCTGTTAAATAGTTCCATTACAGAAAAAAAAAAAACAAAAAAAAAGTGATGTTTTAACTGGCCTTTTGCTTTATTTGCGTATCTTATGACTAACACATTGGTAAATCCATTCATGGGAAGCAGAGTGTGAGTTCATTGATTCATTCAGCATGTTCTTAAAAGCAGCTATTATAAGAAAACCCAGAACTGCCAGTTGTATAGAAGAATGAACCAAAATAAATCTTTGTATTCAAAAGATTACAGTTTGAGGATGGCATCCACTTACTAAGTATGAATAGTTTGCTAGTGTTGGAGTAAGAGATCTGAAAGGGAGTTAATAGCAGGACAAAGCATGCTTGATTTCACCTGAGGTGAAATAGTGGGCCAGGGAAGGCTCCCCTCTGAGAGGAGGTGTTAGAAGAAAACTGGAGACTCCAGCACCTTAGCTTGTTTGTTTCTGTGTCTCTCACCCCAACTTTGAAATTTGGCAAAATGGGTTTTCTTTTTCTTTCTGAAGTATCTGCAGAGAGACTGAAGCCCGGTCCCAGCCCCCAAATAACTAGTATGTTTGTCACTGTTCTCACCAATGTCTGAGGCCATCAGCATCCATGTTTCATAAAGCATTCTTCTATTTCTTAGCTGTGTGACACTGAGACATCAGTTTGTCCCTCAGTACCTCCTTGTCCCATTGTCTTACCAATATAACTGAAGACATACCCACCTGCTATGAATGCTGCCTGGCTAAGTTCCCAAACAACTGTGACTGATCCCAAACTGTGTGACTGATCATACTGTTGTGAGCAAAGCATTTTAAATAAAGCTGTACAGCAGTGGGCTCTGAAGTTCAATTATGGGACAAGTCAAAGGAACAGCTTTAAAAACTACAGACTCAAAGGTGCAATCCCAAGAAATTCTGGTTAAGTAGGTTTTGGAATGGGCCAGGGGTTCTTTAGTTCAAAAAGTTTTCTGGATATTTCAAATAATGGATTTATAGTGTCCCAACTAATGAGTATACTGGATTAGTGCTCTCTTGGGGACATGCTGAAGGCACATGCATATTATACATCTATTTTTTAGATTTTTTGAGGAATCTCCATGCTTATTTCCATTGTTCACATTCCTAGCAGCAGGGTACAGGTGTTCCCATTGTCTGCATCCTTCCTACCGCCAGATATATTGTTACGGGTTTTCATGAAGTTTTACAATCAATAACTTTAGGTATTAGATTATTCCAAGTTAGCATCTAGCCAGTTTAATATAACTAATTAATTATATCAAATTTAAGGGATATTGCAGAAGATGGAATACACAGTTCTATCGGTAATAAAGAGCTTGAACCCTGTAAAATTCTGGTTCAGAGTCTAGAAGCTACAGAATATTAGGAAAACAACTTTAATGTCCTTTGCTTTGGCTTCCTTACCTATTGAATGGAAATAATAAATGCACGTATTATATAAGCTATATTGTGCAAATGAGACAATATATGTGAATCACTCAGTCTCGTCTCTGGTAATTGAGATATGCTCTGATGATTAGTTATCATTACTTTCTATCAACCATACCACTTCATTGAGAGTTTGTTTGCAAAAGTCACAAACTATGAGAAATGGAACTGTTCACTGAGTTTCTAAAGTATGTCACACATGATGGCATGTGTTTTCACATTCTCACATGTTAATATGTGAAATAAACTGCAGCCCACAATTTCATATCCTTATCACCCACCAGAACTTCAACTTTTCCCAATGGCAGGTCTCCGAGATAGGTACACTAGAGGGTAGAATTTGGGAAAAGAATGTCAAGGGACAAGGAGAAAGAAAAGAAAAGAAAAGAAAAGAAAAGAAAGAAAAGAAAAGAAAAGAAAAGAAAAGAAAAGAAAAGAAAAGCTTGAGATGTAATATCCCAGTTGATTTGTTAAAAACTAAGCCTGAATGGCTTACCAGAGAAAATTTCTTTGTGTCATAAACTGGAATGGAGATGGAGGAAATAGGGTTGTACTATTGAAAAGAAACCTAGGTTACTTAAGGCTCTTGCTGTTGTCTCCCTTAGATATACAGACGGAGGAGCACCCCCTCACACAGGTGTCTGTGTGAAGTTCTTCAGCACACATCCCATTGTCCAGGCTTAGTCTCAATCACACCTAGCTGCAAGGGAGGCTGGGGTATGTTCTTAGAAAGAAAGAACAACTGGTTTGGAGGTTAGTTTACAGCTATTGTCACAACATGTTCTACCGAAAGGGCAGGACTGTGAGGATGCTGTGCAAAAGCTAGGTGGCTGGAATATGAAGCAAGGAGTTAAACTACTGAGAGCTTGCGGGGAAGGCAAGGAGTTGATACGAAAAAGAATGAATGATAACTATAAACAAAAGAATGTTAAAGAAAGAAAAAATGTCAGTAGCAAAGGACAAGTTGTCAAATGAAGTGTGACTATAAAAAAAAAAAAGGAAGCTTGTTTCTCAGTTTCCCTGACAAAAGACCATACGCTTAGTATGCTGGAGTGCTGATGCATTTGATTGTCTTAAACGTTTTCTACAGCAGGCCATTTAAGTGTTAGGATATGAGAGCACTTGGCACTCCTTGATCAAAAAAAAAAAAAAAAAATGATTGGGACTGAAGAAAAGAGCTGCGAAATGTGTAGAATCTCAGAGCAAATACGTTCCAGGCTCTTTGCTGTCTCTGGCTTTCTGTTTATATCAGCTATGAAATTCAATCACCCAGCCAGCAAGATTCCAAGACGGGCTGCCTAAAAGTTTAACTGTCTCAACAGGAGAACGGTGAGATTTTTCTCACCCAAGAAGCTGTCTAAACTAAAGTCATGTCCTGCTCACATGGTTTCATGTATTCACATAATGTAGGTTCCCTTCCAGTTCATCACAGCATATAGTTAACAATGTAAACACAGAGTAGAGCCAAGATGAGAGGAGAAATGAGAGTGTTTATTAAAGTATAATTGTGATTGGTTTTTCTTTGCCTATTTCCTGTTCCTGTTTTAGATTTTAATGTTCTTTTTTATTGTAATCTCAGTAAAAATTGATGTAGCTACCTCTATCTACACCCCTGGCCCTCTTCTAACAAATCTCCCAGCTGCTCTTCCCAGTGGCACTTATTATGTTTAGTATTTCTTACTGGAGAGCAGTGTGCTCAGTAAGCAGAGGATTTTTCTCTTTTCATAGTTTTGGGAAAATCTATGAGAGTAACTCAGAACTAACTGGTTTTCCTAGTTGAAATGTAACTTATCAAGAGGCCCACTTCATAGTTCACATGGAAAAACCCAAGTTTCCACTCTACCTTTAGAGTATATAATATCTTATAAAATTAATATAGAAAGAATAAAAAGAGATTAAGTAATTCTTACAAGTCTATCTTCCAAAAAGGCATTGTAGAATTAGACTAGATATTTGATGTTCCCATAATATCATGTATGCTGCTTTCTAACATTCACACCTAGAGAGATTTCTATCATTTTTCCAGATCATTTTAATGCAGAATTAATCATAGAATTTAATTGCAGAATTTTAATGGCATACATAAATTACCTAAACATTTCTGCCTTGTTGTACATTTAATCCACTGATAACTTTGCTATTACATCACTGAAAATGAACCTTTTCACAGCTATACTTCTGTGCTTAAGATAAATTTCTAGAAATCTAATTATTATATAAAAGATTATTTTCACCTAAAACATATGCCAAGATTGCACTTCAGAAAAAGGTAAAATCATTGCTTTCTCCACTGATGGCACCTAGACTTTTGTACCCATGCTAAACATGGATGTGTATCCTCTGCTTATTCAAATAGGAATTTGTTTAGTTTAACATTTGTGATCATTACAGCAAAACTGAACACACTGCACACAGTTAAATGTTTCATATCTATTTTCACATTAACACTAAAATACACACTTCTATTACAAGATGACATTTCAAAATTATCCTGATACGACAGTAGTGTAAAATAGAATCTTGAGACTGCACAGCAGTTAAACTATAATTCATAATTAAGTTATTCTCATGTTTATAAGGTGATGCTGAAGCTAATGGTATCTGCATGCTGCTCTCCTGTAAGCTTTCTTGGTTTGGTTTAAACACACAGACACATACTTGTGTTTATGTGTACATATGCACACACACTTTTTCACACACACTTTCAGTTGTGGGAGGCTTTTATAAGTTATACAATATGCGCTTTTGGGGCATGGTTCTTTAAGAAGTAACCAGCCCTTGGACCCTTGGCACACACGTCAGCCCACAATGCAGACTGAAGAGAAGGCGAGTTAACTGGTATGAAGAGAACTTCTATGTAGCACCCAAAGCATGTGATTCTCTGCAGCAAACTAGGAGTACTTTCAGATTGGCCCCGTCTTCCTTAGAAATAGTTCCGTTACACAGGTTTAAGGTGTATTGTTGTTTGAATGTGAAATGTTCTTATAGGCTCACCTGGACACTTGGTCCCCAGCTGGTGGTGATGTTTGGGAAAGCTGTGAGACCTTTAGGAAGTAGAGCATGGCTAGAAGTAGGTCAGAGTGGGCAGATTTCAGGCTGTGTAACCTGCCCCCACATCCCATTCACTTTGCTTTCTGAGTGTGAATGCAATGTGGCCAGCTAGCCTCCTGCTGCCGTCACCATACCTTCAATACCAGCTACTGTGTCTTCTCTGCCAGGATGGACTACCCCCCTAGGACTAAAAGTTACAATAAAACCTCTCCCCCTTAAGTGTCAGGGTATTTTCTCATAGTAACAGAAGAAAAACTAAAAGCGACAGTGGACGTTTTCATGCTATCTAGTTCATTTGAGGAATATGCTTCTTTTGTATTAATGTGCCTATCCTAAGTGAGCTGGTTAGTAGACTAGACATTAACAGTTTGGCCACAAGGCACATCAATTCTGGAAAAAAAAAGGAAAGAAAAGAAAGGAAGAGAAAGGAAGGCAATATTCAGAATGTGTGTTCATCTGTTGTTCATTTACTACGAAATGTCTCCATCAGGCTTATGTTTTGAATGTTTGATCCCCAGCTGGTGGAACTATTTTGGGAGGTTGGAGAAACCTGCAATGTGGGGTCTAACTGAAAGAACTGGGTCACTAGGAATAGATTCTTGGTGGTACATTATCCCTGACCACTTCCGATCTCTGTGCTTCCTGCCCAACATGAAGGAAGATGTCCGAATGACGACGTCTCCCCGCCAGCCAAGCCTGGTGACACATGCCAATCCCAGAACTTGAGAATCAGAGGCAGGAGGATCAGGGGTTCAAGACTATCGACGCCAACCTAGGGTATATAAACCCTTTTTCCAAGAGGAAAAACTCATAATAAAGAAAAAAATGAATTTCTTCTATAAAGCATCCTTGCTTTCCACAATGTTCTGCCCAAGTGCTGGAGGATAAGAAACCATGGCACGAATCCTGTGTAACTGTGATCAGAATAAACTGTGATGATTCCTCTCTTGGGCTGTTCAGTCTGTCATTCTGTTAAAGCAGTGGTAAAGGGGCTACATCATCTTAGTCCATTCAAATAATTTATCTCCTAACTCCCGTATGATGTCTAATTACAGCAAGTACATTAACAAGGCAAACAGCATCTCTTATAGGGTTAGGTTCTACTCACAGTTCTCAACACATGGAACAGACAACCCACACCAACATCCATGGCCTCCCCAACTGACCTTCCTGCTATCACATGCATGCGGATCAGGTGACTATACATGTTAGTATTTTCCTGTTCTTCAATTTCTGTAATCTGTGGGAAACAACTGTGGCAAAACCACCTTCCTCCAAGGACACAGGGTGCCTCTTTAACTTTTTTGATAAGTTTGGGTCCCTGATCTTCCTCACAGGAAGAAAAAGAAACATCTTTGCTGTTTGACATAGTGATTGCCTGAAGACATCTTCCCCAAACAACAAAACCCCTCGTGGTTCAACCAGATTTTCTCATCTGCTTCGAATTTGAACTTCAGAGTGTCACAGATATGTGAAAGGTTTCAATATAACATTCTTTTAAAAAGTCATTGTTTTTTTTTCCGCCCATGAGGAGAAAGTTGTGAAATATTGTAAAATGTAATGTTGAGTTATGCTTACTCGTGTGTCATGTCTTTTCCCAAGTTTAGCTTTTTTTTTTTTAATGTGGAATTGTTTAATGATTTATACTAGCATGGGGCCGGCTGCCACCACTCTCCAGTGATAATTCTGCACCAAGGGGCTGGGAGGATCGGGACACAGCTCAGTGGGGAAGACCATGCTTAGTATTTGCAGGTCAGTCTTTCCCCACCACTGCCACCACTGCCACAGGGCTACCAACGCTGGGGCTATGGGAGTGTGCAACCACAAGAGATTTTTATGTAGTTTCTGGAGTTTCGAATTCAGGTCCTCATGCTTGTGGAGTGTGTTCTCTTACGGTCCTAGCCATTTCTGCTGCCTCTATTTATGCTTTTAGACAAGGAATCCTACCCGTGATCCTGTCACCACATTGAACCAAGTTTACAGCCCTGCAAATGCACACAAGGAACGTTATACAGACTGGGCGGGTTACATTTAGGATTATATATGTCTATACATATATGTGAGTAAGAAAAATTAAGCGAAAAGAAGAGGCCGTGAATTTGGAAGGCTGTATGGGAGGGTCTGTAAGGAGGAAAGGGAAGGATGGAATGATGTAATTATAATATTAAAAAATGAAAGAAATTATTTTAAAATGAGGACAAACATTTCAAGTCCTCCAGCTGAACCTGAGAAGGAGCTGAGGGACTTGTGGTTTCAGTGTGACCATTTTAATATGGAAGAAGTTAGAGTAAGGTAGCCTCCTCGGATAAGAGAATGCTTACTGTAAACCTTTTAAGAAAAACCGTATCCCCCCTTTTCCTCCTTTAACACATTTTAGTGAGAGCTTATCACCACATAAGTAGGAATCTTACCATTGTGGTTATGCCAGACCTCGAGTAGGTAAAAACAAAAAACAAAAAACACCACAGTATTTGATTTTAAATTTTATATCAAAACTCAGTCATTATCCTACAACTATACTATGATGAAGCAGGAGGATTTTATGCTCACAGCACAGTATATATCAGTATATATGAAAGTAATAACTCTGGAAACCACTGATTGTCTCTTAGTGCCAGGTTAAGCAAATCAGAGAACAGACTATAAATAATGCAACCAACCAAAAGGTTGAGTCACCTCCCTTTTGTCACATAGGACGACAGTCAAGACACTCAAAACAAAGGGATCAAACAGGGCAGTGTGTAGCCTATGTGAACTTAAAATGATAAAATAGCTGGTGAAATGTTTGCATGGGCAAGCAGTCAAATACATTGTTTAGGAGTTAACCACCACAAAACATTTGAGCCAGCTACCATATTCTAGATTCCCTGAGATCCTGTTTTGGGCTTGCATTGTATATGACTTCTCTCTTCTAGTCTTTTACTAATAAAGTACGTACAGTTTGGGTTTTTTTCTATCTTCATAAATATATACTTTCCTTTTCTTAATACTGTCCCTAGTTCCCAGTGCAGTGGGAAGAAGAGGTTGCCTGATCTCTCTGGCCCCATCCTGAAGGTCAGCAGAAATGGTTGGACCTGAGCCTGGTCGATGGGATGTGCAGAGAAGGACATCTCCACCCCAGCTGGCTCCTATAGAAAGGGCCCAGTAACCAGAGCGCATTAAACATCTGCCCCACATCCCTTCTAGAAGGCCCTGCTTTCTCCCACTTCATGAAAAGATTCCCCGTTTCCTTTCCTCTGTTGTGTTTTGTTGAAGATGGCGGGCCTCGGGATTGACTTTCCTTGCACATCAGGCAATCAGCACACTTAGGAGAAGAGCGTTTCTCTGGATGAAGAAGCAGAAGCCTGTGGACAAAAGGGACACAGCCACAGACATCCTGCCAGGTCCCCTCTCAGTGAGCCAACGGAGTGCATGCGCTGTTGCCCGACTCCCCTGAAAATTAACCACTTCCGGGAACACAAAAACCAGTGACTATTCTAGGACATCTGGACTATTTAAGGAACTGCTGGCACAGTCAGTTAGCCACTACTGTCCTTTGAATAGCGAACCCAGTGTTTTGTGGTTTTGATGCAGACTTTCAGAATACTACAGAATAAATAAATTAGGAAGGCTGTTTTGTCTTTTGCCCAATAGAAATATCAAATTTGGGCAAGGAAAAGGACACAGAAAATTTAGATTTGAAATATATATACATATGTGTGTGTTATTATATAGTATATATATATATAAATCTAATATATATATTCAATTTTTTTTATAAAGCCATACATCCCTATCCTCATTCTAATCAATTCAATACAGGAGAAGCAAAAATTGAAAAAATCACTTGGCAAGAGAAGAAAAAGCAGGACATTCTAGAATTTGTTTGGTAATTACTTTTAAATCAAAGTAATTACAACAATTCTTCTTGCATATGTCAGAGTATCTAAAATATTTCTGAATTAATTATTTGGCTTAAATTGGCATGTACTTGTTCACCATGTTTCCACACAACCTCCTCTTCATCCTGCTCATCATCACATACTTTGGAATTACTTTCTTGGATATCCCCTTTTTTTCCAATAACTATTGGCCATTTAGATAACTATTAATTTGTTGGAAACTATTTTTTGTTGATGCTTTTTTGAGACAGAGCATCACTCAGTAGCAGAAGTTTCCTTGGATCTCACTAGGTTGGCCAGGGTGGACCTGAATTCATGGGCATTCCTCCTGCCTCAGCCTCCGGAATACTGGGATTATATGCATAAACCACCAACCACACCTGGTAGAAAAATATTTTTGAAAGTAGCACTATCAGATTCAATCCCATATCACCATAATCATTTGAATTTATAAATGTTGAACACATTCTCTTTAAAAATTACTCATTCACAGACATATGTCTTTTCATTTTAAAACAACACCCCGCCGGGCGGTGGTGGCGCACGCCTTTAATCCCAGCACTCGGGAGGCAGAGCCAGGCGGATCTCTGTGAGTTCGAGGCCAGCCTGGGCTACCAAGTGAGTTCCAGGGAGGCGCAAAGCTACACAGAGAAACCCTGTCTCGAAAAACAACAACAAAAAAAAAAACAAAAAACAAAAAACAAAAAAAAAAAACAACACCCCTCACACACACATTCACACACACACACCCCTAAGATCACAGTTCCAAAATGTAGCTATGCTTGTAACAGTTTATGATCATTAAACATTAAATTTTATTTCAAGGACTATCACAGCTGAGAGAGAGAGAGAGGACTATTTAAGCAAAGACAGTGCATCTCAGGAAATAAACTAGTATTTTCATGTTAATTTTACATGTCTATCATTCCAAGAACTTCTTGCATTCTACACTCTAGAAATAAAAGGAGAAAAGTTTACACATTTAGGAGCTATAAGCTGAAATCACTTCAATATAGAATATTTATGAGTCAAGACAATCAATGTGTACAAAAATTTACATGGAAAAGAAACAAGACAATGTAGCACTTCTAGAAAAATAATTAAAAGTTTCGTTGCATTTACAGGTAAGTGCCACACTGAGGATTTACAACACAGTAATTTACTGCAATCACAGGTGAGTTCCATCAAGAAACAAAGTCCTTACACTCCAGACTTTTGGACGGTGTTATCGGAATGCTTAACTCTATGCAGAAGATTTGTACATCCTTGGGATCCAGCTGAGAAATAACAAAGGGGTTCGCAGCATATATTAGATAAAGGAGTCCGTCACAGTTAGACAGTCAGGTTAGTGTCTCTGACAGGTGTGGAGCCTAGAAGAATTACTGGCTTGGTGGTGCTCTTTCTGTATTCTGCAAGACAGGCCTTCCCCACAGTAACAGCGCTGGAATATCTCCAGCCCGTGGGAGCCTTTCCGCCTGTGCTTAGTGCACACCTGACCCTCTTTGAGGACAGGTTTACAGATCTTGGACCAGAAGTGTCTCGCACAACACAGCCCCGTGGCACAGTCTGAGGATCGGAGGCAGATGGAACCTTCTTGTCCTGTGGAGGAGACAGAAAGAAAGTGAGTTACCGCTAGGCCTGCACTGTTTCATTAAGAGAACTCTAAAGGAGCTTCTGATAACGCTAAACCGGGCGGCTGGGTCTTTAAAGCCTTTGACTACCTTTGGTGTGATATATTTTTGAAGTCAGCGTGGTTCTTCTGGAATATCCATCCAAGGTGCTGTGGTCGTTACCAAGGTTTTCAACGATGCTTTCCTCAATTTCCCCTCGCGGTAAATGGCTGTGGTCAGAAGGCATGCATATTCCTAAGGAAGCCGGAAATAGTGATTAATCCCCAGGCTGTATGTAACGTGGTGCTAACAGCCGTGATGAGAGCAGCCTAGTGTGCGGACAGCAATGTGAGATCTGCTACCTCACTGCAGTCAATAATAACTGTTCGACGAATCTCCCCAAATGGAGAAGCATCAGAGTGTACTGTTCAATCATACGGAACACCCCAGTAGAGCCATTTATATTGTGGTGGTGGTAGCAGTGATATTTCTGTCTATTTTAATACTATCCTTTGGAGTAGGAAAAAGAAATTCAGTCACTTAAAAAATTAATCTTAAAAATAACTCATCTGCTCTGGGTACTATCTGAGCAAGGCAGTTCCAGCTGCCCGGAAGACTACAATCTCACCCATCGGTTACTTCACTGTATAATTTCGATATTACAGAGATTTAGTGAGTTCACTCTGGAATGCTGCTATAGCCTAGGAAGTTAGCCACCCTGTGAGTTTATTTCTGGAGACTTCTTTGAGACATTAGCATTTTGTGGATCTGTGGTTGTGTGTGTGTGTGTGTGTGTGTGTGTGTGTGTGTGTGTGTGTGTGTGTGTCTGCTTCTTTGAAGGTAGCTGAGGGTGGAGGGAAGCCGGGGTAAGAGGTGGAGAGCTAGGGATGTGAGTGGTACAGAGATCTCTTTTAAGAGCTGGCCAGCAGAGGTTAATCACTCTAGCCCTTGGCTGACAACAGTTTTAACATCCAGAGGCCTTTGAGAGAGACAAAGCCAGGAGAGTCACGGTAAGAAAAACGGAACTGGTAACAAAATGGCAAGGCTGGCTAGCTAGGTTTCCCTTTCCGAAAGACCTTTCCCGCTTTCTCGAGTGTCCCGAAGTTCTCCCCGAGGATAATTGTTTGATAGAAGTGTCCGCTCTAATATAAAGCGTGTTAGATCACCGAGGGAGGCAGAGGAAGATAAACTTCCAAGGCCTCAAACACAAGCCAGTGAAGATGTGACAGGGGGACCCTTGCATGCTGAACCCGGGTTTGCAGGAGCTAGAGCGCCTCCTTTCATTCCTGTGTGCTCAAAGGCAGGGTGGTTCCAGTTTAAAGGGGAGTCCAGGACTCACCGTTCTTGCAGTAATTCCCAGGGCAGCACATAGCGTGCCTCATGCAGCGTTTCCTGCGCTTTCTGCAAGCCAGACAGATCTGTACTCCTACACCCGCAGCTCCGCGGCTGGGACTGGAGCAGTACTCCTCGGTGCCGCACTCCTCATCCTCTGCACACGGGTAGGGCTGTGGGAAGGGAGCGGAGTGGTGAGCAACTCAGGCATCCTGGTACCCACACCTTCTCGCCGCTTCCCATCTGCCTCTTCAAAAGCTCTTCCAAGCGCACTGCTCCCGATGCAGTGATTCCAGACACACCCTGACTCTCACACACCTAGGAGACTGTACACCCTCTTCTCCGAGACCCCTTCAGAATCACAGCGTTCTCGGATCCCCTATACCCCTCTCACCTGGTAGTTGTCAAGAGTCTGGTACTTGTTCCCACCCTCGTACGGAACTCCCGGCGCCACGCTGACAGCCGAGCCCGGCTGCCCCGCAGCGCCACCCAGCGGTGGGGGCAGGTTCTTGATAGCGTTGGAATTGATGAGAACCGAGTTCAAGGTGGCGTTGGCTCCGAGCAGAGGGAGGCTGCAAAAAGCCATCGCTGTTAGCAAGACCAAGAACCGGACAGCTGCCACTGCACACACAACCGTCATCTCAGAAGGACGCAAGCAGGAGAAAGTCAGGAAAAAGGAGGTCGCTTTGCACAGCAGCTGCAGAGTCCAGACTGCGGAACTTCAGTCGGTGGAGTCTCTGCTGCTGGGCTCAGGGCTCTGCGCAGCCACCGCCACCTCAGGCTGCCTTTATACTCCGGCTCCAAGCCTTCCCAGCCCCTCGGGGAAGACAACAAAGCCGGGATGGGATTTCAAAGCTTTGGGAGGAGCTGGGAGGGGGAGTGTTTGTGTATCGGAAGCAGGGAGGACTTTGACACTCTCCCCTCGCCCCTCCCTTGCACTATAGTCCTCCTTGTCCAGCTCACCTTAGAGTGCCGGTTATCAGAGCACCAGAGTCTAGCCTGAACTTTAATTTAAAAAAAAAAAAAAAAAAAAAAAGGCGGGAGGGAGCGCTCTGCGAGCTCGGGTGCTCTGCAGAGGGGTTGAGTTATTTCTACCTGAAATGCTTTCTGAGTTAAAAGGTGATAGAATATACAAAACCGCTTTTCTTCCCTTATGCCAGCCCTCGCTTTTTGTGCAAGCAAATAATATTCATTATTAAACACAACTCAAGCAGTCCTCCAAAAGCTCTGTGAAAGGGCCAGGTGGCTCCTATGAGTTGCTGATTAACCCTTTAGCGTTGCGATTTGCAAATGAGGTTCTTGTCTTTTAAGTTTGTCTAGTTGCCCCCTCCCCACTCCCCCCGCCACACACACCAGGAGAAAAATGTGCAAAGACAAGAAAATTTGCACATCAAATGAGGATACCAAGGGAAGAACTAATTCGCTTTTGATGGTGAATTTGGAGGGAGAGGCGAGAGACTGGCGTTTGGAAATTAGATCAGGGGTGGAGGGAAAGGGGAAATGGGCACTCGATAATCAAACTATTTAATGTGGTTCTTTGAATCTGGTCAGTCCCAGCAGTAGATGAACTTGATTAAGCAGACACGTGAGATCAAAGTGGCCCTGAGTCAGAGCGGACAGGGTCCCTGAGCCCGGTGAGTCCTCTTTCCCCGTTCCCGGTTCCCAGCGGTGGGTTAATAGAAGAAGATAAGAAACCCCGAAGGCTTAGCTCCGACTTCCTCATTAGTGTTCCGCTGAACGGGAGAGGGCTTGCTTTTGATCCCAAATCAAACCTCGTCCAGGACAGGACAGGAGAATAACTCTGCAGGGAGATAATAGACTAACTCATGGAAAAGACGTGCTGAACCTAAGGCAGAGAACGAATTTGCAGATGTTTCAACCAGTGTGTGAAGTAAGAAACAACATTGATGTAAGAACGCTGTGCTTATAAATTAGAGGTAATTTATTGAGAGGATAAAAGTCAAATTCTTTGTTCCAACCCTTGCAATGCTAAAAGAGACAGTTGTCATAACAGAAGGTAAGAAATGTGCGTTAATAATGTTTAAGCATAAATTGATGAACGTGAGAAAATAAGCAACTATTGTGTGAGTCTGGAAAGAAAAAAAATGATTGGAAAGCAGTGCTGAAGAGGGCGGAGTGAGATGTATTTTTGCAGCCCCTTAACTTTGGTATTGTCTAGAATGGCTCACGACCCTGCCCTGTCTCTGACAGTCGTTCCTAGGAAGGCCCCCAAATAGCCAATGGCAGTCTTGAACAAATATAATCATGCAGTTTAGCTAGGAGGAATATTCAGAAATACACATGTTTAAATACTTGGCTTGGCAGGTTTCAGAAGTCACCTTAAAGAGTCGTCTAAGTAACCTTTAACGCCCTGCCTCACTTCTTTAATGGTGCCTCTATACACAATGATGTCCCCTCTCACTCCAAACTCCATCTACTTAGGGGACTTTCCTGTGGTTTGTTGGAAGTCTAGCACAGTTTAAATCCTATGTATCTATCTGGCTTTTATTAGGAATACGCACAATGGTGTAGCCCAGGCTGGTTACCTACAGATGGTTAGAAAATTGGAAAAAGGAAAGGTCTTAACATTTTGTTTAAAAAGTGTACATTAGAAACAATAAAGATTTCCCTGGCTCTGCGCAGACCTACCAGTCAGTGGATCAGAAATTTGCAGAGACACTGGGAGATGATGGGACAGGAGAATCAAGTGGCAGGAAGTCTTAGGGACCAAATCGTCACATTCTGTGCATTGATAGCAATGACAGTGATGAATGTGCTGTCTTTTTTTAAAAAATAAATTATTTATTTTTTTTTACATGCATTGGTGTTTTGCTTGCATTTATGCCTGTGTGAAGATTCTGGATCCCCTGGAATTTGAGTTACAGTTTTGAGCTGCCATGTGGGTGCTGGGAATTGAACCAGGGTCTTTTGGAAGAACAGCCAGTGCTCTTAACCACTGAGCCATCTCTCCAGCCCCATATTGTCTTTCAATTTAAATTCATATGACATTGGACAGTAGGAAATGGATCCCCTGCCTATTTGGGAAGTAAAAAGGTATTTCCCCAGTCCTGTTATCCTGTTTAAATAATCATAGAAACACACGAATGCTGCATTGAAGACCCACCCCTTTCCCTGTATTCTGATGGAATGGTCCCTGACTAATACACCAACTCTTTTTTTTTTTTTTTTTTTTTTTTGGTTTTTCGAGACAGGGTTTCTCTGTGTAGCTTTGCGCCTTTCCTGGATCTCACTCTGTAGACCAGGCTGGCCTCGAACTCACAAGAGATCCACCTGGCTCTGCCTCCAGAGTGCTGGGATTAAAGGCGTGCACCACCACCACCTGGCTAATACACCAACTCTTAATGAACAGAACTTTAGCTCGTCAAGAACTTGGGCCAACAAATGAAACTGGGGGCCTAGTTGTGGCACTCCCTACTTTTTATGGTCCACATCGGTGGTCTCTCACTGTGTGCTAAACACTGTACTTGGTGTTGCTTCAGTAAAACAGGAGTGGCTGGAATATTCACCTTCAAATTGTCTAGGAAAAGGAAAGGCAAGCTCGTAGGTGGCAGAGGGCGAGAAATTTTGTAGGAGAGACTCTTGCCCTCTTCAGTGCAGTCTAGTCTTCATTTGAGAACCCCTGGCTTGATCTAACTTACTCCCAGGTGTCAAAACTGGGGATGGTGTAAGACGCCCACTGCTCCTTCAGTGCCAAAGAACACAGTGGGGCCTATTAAGAGCATCTCTCTAACATGCTGAAGGCAGACTCCTGCCAGTCTCCCAGTAGCCTGATAAACACAATATCAGGGCACAGAAGGAGTTTTTGTTGTTGTTGTCGTTGTTGTGGCTTGGTTTGGTTTCTATTGTTGCTTTGGGGTTCTTTGTGTTTTAAGGCAGTGTCTCACTGGGTTCCCGGTGTAGATCACCACATCTGGCTCACTTTTGTTATTTACGTAGATTATACTTGGTACATACTGGCCAGGAGGAAAAGGAGAAGTCCAGAAACTCCCACCATGTCTCGGTCTCAGGCAGTTGGAGGGCAGATGATGCTGAGTCTCCTGCAGCCAGGTGATGGAGTGGTAGGTCTATCTATTCAGCTTAGTTTACTTTGTTCTGGAAGGAACTGTGGCTCTAGTTGGATAATAGTCTAATATGACCACAGGTATTGCAAAAACAGTTAATATTAAGTTTAAAACTAGGAGAAACAGTGGAACTGATGTTTAATAAAGTAATATGACTTTCTCCTTCACTTTTAAGACAGTCTTAGTTTCTATGTTCATCACGATAGAAGAAGAGCTTTCAGACATGACCCGTATTTGGACATCCTTGAAATGGCAGAATTTCTCTAGTACAAGAGAAGCAAGTTCATGGTGATTACTTTTATTCAATCCGTGGAGAAGGCCAGCCTATTTAAATCCAGCTTCACAGGAGTGTCTAACCCATCCCAGAAGATGATCCTGGGGCCATTGAAATATAAACAGTGTGGAGCTCAGAACCCAAGGAGGTTTGACTAAAACCTGATGAGTATGTTACCTAAGCCAAGCATCTCCTGGAGTCTTTTTGGAGATTCTGACACTCAGAAAGGTCTGTGATGAGTAGCGTCTAGGAGTCCAGCTGCCCAGTAGTAGCCCCTGAAGAACTTAGTATTTCTAATCAGAAAGACAGTACCGGTAGTGCCAGCGTAAAGCAGGGCACAAAGCCGCCAGACACAGAGAAGACTGGAATTTCATCTGTGTCACTGGGTTCCTGTCGTCACCCCCTTTATTATACTGGCATCCTCCAAGGGCTGTGACCAAAAGGGCCCCATGCTACCACTCTGGAAGCTAGGGGTGGAGCTTAGCATCGGACCCTTCAGGCTGACAACAGCCTCTTTGTGATTGTGGATCTAACTTTCTCTTCATTTGTAAATGTCATACTGGGAAGACAAGGGAGCCCCCTTCTGGTTACGAAAATGGTCTTTGAGCGTTCCAGGGCAAGACCTTTTGTCTTTGGGTTAACCGTCTTTCAGGAAGCCTGTAGGCTTTACAGAGCAATACTCACTGCCACGGACTCCGGGAACTTGCTGATTCTGAAGTATCTAGCATGTAAACTAAGTTTCTGGAAATAGAGTGAATTTACGTGACTGCTTGATTTTTCAAAAGATGCGGTTGAGAAGGAAGGAGTGGGGGGACAGAATGAATGAATGAGACTGGATGAATGAATTGATTTTGTTTCTTCATCCCCAAATTGTTGCAATGTTGTAGAGGTGTGACATCTTAACAGCTTCTAAATTTCCTACTAGCAAATTGTATTAGGACCTTGTTGGAATCAAGATGTAGGCTAGAAATGGTACTAACTTCAGGTGGGCGGTTGGAGCAAGGATTCTTACTCTTGAGCGGGTCTAAGAGCTCCGGACTGTGGCTGCATCCCGGTCCGCCGGGGTGAATCACAAACCCCCATTGCCGGAATGCTTGCTCAGGCTTGGGGCGCTCACTGCAGTCCCAAGCCGTCGCCACCTTACAGTAGTGTAAAATGAAGCTTGTTTAAAAACCCTTTGATGAGTGAGGATCAAACGGCTCAGGGTCCCCCGTCTTAATCAGCCTTGAGCCAGGTGGCATCACAGGGCGCTGGGTTTGCTGCTTCTGTGGACTTTGTGTTTAGCAAATTGATCAGCGTAATCCCGCTGAAGCCCTGGCCTGGGCGCAAATCCCTTCACACTACACTGCTGCTGTGGGTCCACGGTGTCAGTTCACGGGCAAATAAATCAGGGTTAATTAGCAGAGGGAGAACAGAGGGAAAGCAGAGGGAGAAAGGAGACACACAGGAAGATAACTCTGAGGGACCGGAATCCTCGCTGCAGCCCCTGCTGGAAGGAGCAATTCCATTCCTCTTCTGCCCCCTGGTGGAATTCTGTTACAAGTTCTTTAGAGGACGTTTTAATTATCCCTCCAAGAAGTGTAGGTCCGGGATTGTATGTAATTTCACCTCTCACACTGAAAACTTTGCAAAGCGAAATATTCTCGGACTCTTAATAGTCCACACAATATATTGTTCATAGTATAATTGGAATCTTCACGTAGTAGAATAACGTCTGATAATGTCAATACCGTAGTTTAAAGACCACGGAGCTGGGGTCTGGCATGCAGGTTCTCAGTAAACGTTTATTCAGATAGGTTTAAGTTGCAAACCAGAATTTTGCATTCCTGGATGAAAATGTTAGGTTCTGCAGATTATAAGTACCACATTCAGGAGAATCCTATGCTGAATATATTAGGAAAGTTCATACATCTATACCTATTTTCATAAAAAAGTTTGGAAAATTAAAATGTTATTTGTTTCAATGAGAAAACATTAATTTCAAATTTTCCATTTTCAAAGAATATTATTCAGGAGGCTTATGAAAAATACAGACAGGTAATAATTCTGGGTCCAGAATTAAGATTTCTTTTAAAGAGTAAAGGATGATGGGAGATGTGTGAGAAGTAATATCTCTAAGCATTCAGCTCAATATTTATCGTCTACTGGAATTTAGATATAACTTAAGTGATAGTCATAAAATTATATAGCAATGCGCTCATATTATGCTTTGGATTGTGTTTTCTAAGAATAGTTTTAAAGAAGTAAATTGACTTCCAATAAAGACCGAGATTTTTTTAAAATCTGTTGTTGCTTTGGTCCAAGGTCGTGCCATGTAGCCCAGACTTGTCTTAAATTGGGAATCCTCCTTCCTGCCTCAGCTTCTGAGTGCTGGGATTACAAGCCTGCACTACCTGGGCAGGTTTCTCACTGATAATTTCATTCTGTCCTGCCCACATCTTTGGCTTGAACTATGTGCTCCATCCTCAGAAGACTGTTGTATCCAACTGGCTCTATTTGAAAAGCAAGAAAAGCAACTTTAACGAAAGCGACAAGCTTGAGAAGTGAGTGGAAAGCATTTTTGCAAGTTTCAGGAGCTTTGTGGGTTGATCTCAGCTGTGAATGGATTAGAAGGTACGGAAGTGGTAAAGACGGAGAGCTAATTAGCCTTCTGTTAGAACTATCTGCCTGCCCTTTGCTGCAACAATGTTAGAGGAGAACTGGCCCGATCTGGATCTGTAAGCTCTAATGCTTAAAGTTTGTTGTCTTTGTTCTTTTTTATTATAGAAATTTAAAAAATTTAAATATTGTTATTTAAAAAGTAGCACAAAACAAACAAACAAACAAACAAATACATCAAAATTAATCAGACCCGACCCAAAAATCATACAACCCAATGAACATAGAATGACCATTCAAAATGGAGCTGTAGAGCTTCACATTTTATACTTTCACGTGGATATGTTTTTTTTAATTTTTATTTTGCAATACAATTCAGTTCTACATATCAGCCACAGATTCTCTTGTTCTCCCCCCTCCCGCCCCCCCTCACCTTCTCCCCAGCCCGCCCCCCATTCCCATCTCCTCCAGGGCAAAGCCTTCCCTGTGGACTGAGATCAACCTGGTAGACTCAGTCCAGGTAGGTCCAGTCCCCTCCTCCCAGGCCGAGCCAAGGGACCCTGCATAGGCCCCAGGTTTCAAACAGCGGACTCATGCAATGAGCACAGGACCTGGTCCCACTGCCTGGATGCCTCCCAAACAGATCAGGCCAATCAACTGTCTCACCCACTCAGAGGGCCTGATCCAGTTGGTGACCCCTCAGCCATTGGATCATATTTCATGGATCAACAACAGAGAGGGAGAACAAGGAATAGGAGACCATGGTAAATGAAGACCACATGAGAATAGGAAGAAGCAAAGTGCTAGAGAGGCCCACAGAAATCCACAAAGATACCCCCACAACAGACTGCTGGCAATGGTAGAGAGACAGCCCGAACTGACCTACTCTGGTGATGGTATGGCCAAACACCCTAATTGTCGAGCTAGAAACCTCATCCAACTACTGAGGGATCTGGATGCAGAGATCCATGACTAGGCCCCGGGTGGATCTCTGGGAGTCCAATTAGCGAGAATGAGGAGGGTTTATATGAGCGAGTATTGTTGAGACCAAGGTTGGATAAAGCACAGGGACAAATAGCCAAACGAACGGAAACACATGAAATATGATCCAGTGGATATGTTTTTATGGATATGTATTTTATAGTGTTACCCATCACTAAAACTAAAAAATTCATGACAGAGTTAGAACAAGGAACACAATTAGCCATATATTCTCTTTCATAACTCGTGTCCATCACCTGTATTCAGTCCTTCCTCATCCCCTAACACACAGCCTTTCTTACTCTTTTCTGCATGTTATATGGTATCCGCATGTACGCTTGATTATATGTATACATATATTGTTGGCTAGATCTGTATAAGAGGGAGAACCGGAGAACGTGAATTTGTTTGTTTGTTTGTTTGTTTCTTTCTTTCTTTCAAGATTGTCTGACCTCACTTAATACTATACAGTCTGAGTCCATATTTTCCTGCAAATTTTGTGGTTTTATTTTTTCTTCAGCGCTAAATAGTATTGTATTTTACACACATACACACCAAATTTTCATTATGCATTATTTTAAAGGCCACAATTGACAGGCAAAGCCCTAAATTTATTTGAATTCTTACTCTGCTCTGGTTATATTACATTTGTTATTAGAAAAAGAAATACACGGGGGTGGGTGGAGAATTGGCTCAATGGCCATGCACATAGAATAATACAATAAATAAATCTAAAAAAGAAAAATAAATAGGTGGGACTTTTATTTGCAAGTAAGAAAAACATGAGACAAAATGGATACTTAAGGTAGGAAAATGGCTCAGTTGGTAAAGTGCTTGACGTGAAAACATGAGAACACAAGTTGGATCCCCCAAAACTAACATAAAATGCAGGGCTGGCATGGCAGCTAGTGATGGTGGTCCGAGGACCAGGCAGTCAGAGGCAGGAGGATCCTGAAAGTGGCTGGTCAGCCAGGTTAGCTGAATCATTGACATTCGGTTTTAATGGGAGACCCTATCCCAAAATATAAGGTGGAGAACAACTGAGGAAGACACAAAAAGCCAAACTATAACTTGAATCTTAAAAGGTCTTATTACTAAAAACAAACCCAGAGCCAGGTAATAATAATACCACTAAGCTGACAAACATCACCCAAAGATCAGCTTTGGACTACAAACTGCTCAAAACAATTTCAAGATAATCCAGCTTCACAGACTATTTGAACAAGGACTTGAGATAAGACTATTTAACATTATATAGAGATTGGACAACGAATGATATAGCTACCACTCTGGAACTTGACAATAAACCCCAAATTTTTCTTTTCAGGATTCCCTAAAGATGCCTTTGCCCACAAATAGCAGGAAGTAATTTTAAGAACAAGATGCCCACATTCCTAAGAGGTGGGGTGGGTGGTTTTTGGTCTTTCGATGGGTTTGGGGTTTCAGATAGTTGTCATTGTTTAGGATGATTGGTTACAAGTTGTTATTGTTAATGGTCAGAAAAAAGGAGATTAGATTTAAGGTTCTTGTTTTTTTTTTTTTTTTCAAAAGAGATATAGAAATGATAGAATAAAGGGTAGATCATTGAATCTACTCTGAAAAGAAAAAAGAGGAGATAGATATGATATAGATAAAAAGGTAGATTACTGAATCTGCTTTTAAAAAACAACTACTAGTTTTAAATACTTTACATTGGATTGGATTTTTATATATTGTATACAAATTATATATATTGAGGTTGATATTATTAAAAAATGCCATATATATTTCTAATCTTGCTCAGGATATTGTACCTATACATTTAATAATGTAACACAATTTGCTAATCCTTGAATGTTATTATTACCAACTGTTAGGATATAAGGAAATGAAAGTTAGTAGTTAGACATTACAATTGAACTTGTAGTCATATTAGGTATGTTTTCAAGGTTAAGCAGAGATATAGTTTAGATAAACAGGTCATCTTTAAACCCTTCAGAGATCTACAGAATATGGCTTTTAAAATGTTTTAGTAACAGTTTTTTTTTTTCTTTTCTATGATTATGAGACATGCCTGCTCCTGGCAGCACCAATCTACTTCAGAGAAGATACGGGCATTGAAGAAAATGCATATGGTGTTAACTTTCATTGTGGCCAAAGTTAGCCACTGGGCAACAAAGAGCCCTCTAATCGACTGCTGACAGAATGCCATCCAAAATGGACAAACAGAACACAAAACAAAGGACTACCGATCCTTGTCAAGACAAGTGTGGTTGCAGCTTTGGCAACAGGTGTCCTTTGAGGAAGGGACAATATGGCACCTTTGCTGAAGTGGCTTTGCAATCCAGAAAAGGTACAGTACCCTTTTCTTTGAAGGCAGCTGAACAGGCAGTGGACCGATGGCTCCTGGTGTGCGGTGGAACAGTAGCTGGAACAGTTATTCTTGAAGGAGTAACTAGGCTGATGGAGTCTAACCTCTCAATGGTAAACTGGCATTTAATAAAGGAGATGAAGCCACCCACAAGCCAAGAAGAATGGGCAGCCAAATTCCAAAACACCAGCAACTTCCAGAATTTAAAATCCCGAATCATGACAGGACACTGGCAGAATTCAAATTTATCTGGTACATGGAATACTCGCACCGAATGTGAGGTCGAGCTGTAGGCCTGTGTACATACATCCTACTTCACAAATGAGTCTGTCAGATACGCTAAGCCTGTAGGCCGAAGATGATGCCACAACATGCAGAGAAACCTCGGGTGACTGTCCAGGCAGCTGGCTGTTTCCTCCATAACTCATTTTTTTGGAAGTTGCTTGTTTGCACTTCCTGTTTTACTAGGTAGTATTGTTTCCTTCTCAGGTCTCTGAGGGAAATGAAGATTAGATAGTTGTAAAAATAATTTTCCTTGTTAAGAAATTCAGAAAAGAAACTCACTAAGGAGGTGTAAAGTGTATAAGTTTGAAAGACGTTATAAGATAGTTTTCTGTTGGTAATATACGATAGGATAGAAAGTGAATTAGGTACATTTTGGACTCACCAAAATAGGACAGATAATGAAATATTTTCTCTGAATTTGTCAGTGCAAATGGACTAGACATTGTTGATCTGTTTATTGCTTGTATGTATTGTATATAGTTATTGTACTTATTGTATATAATTTTTCTTATATTAGTTATAACTTTTTAAAATTTTTATTAGAAAAAAAGGGAAAATGTGATATTTTATTTGTGCTAAAATGCGGTGATATTTTATTTGTGCATTAATAAATAAAGCCTGCCTGGAGATGGGGTGGGGGAGGGAAGGCCAGCCATTTTTAGTAAACAAGAAGTCAGGCACCACACGCCCTTAATCCCTTAGCAGGCAGGATCTCTGTGTGTTCAAGGCCACACTAGGGAACAGAGCTAAGTGTGATGACACACTCCTTTAATCCTAGTACCGACTATAGAGACCTGGAGGTCTGTACAGACAGAAAGTGACAGAGCTGTGTAGAAAGAGGAAGTGAGGTAACTGGGTTAAGAGAGCCAATCAATGAGAGGGCAGAAAAAGCAAGGCATATAAAGCCTGGGTAGACAGGAAGTCGTCGCATTTGGAAGCTACAGAGGTAAGGTTGGCTGGTGGTTTTCCCTATTTCCCTGATTTAAGGATTTCACCCCTATATTTTTATTTAATAGGACCATTTTAGAAATTCATCTACATCAACCTCTGACCTCCAAATGCACATTCATCCACACACAAGTACATACACACATACATTGAACACGTAAATGTAAAAGTAAATACATGGATGAATGAGTAAAAAATTATTTTCTTAATTTTGGAGATAGTAAAAGAATTTGGCAATTAAAACTCTATTTTGTTCTCTTTGAGTGTTTACCAAGAACCCTTCAGATCTAAGGTCATTTTGATCCTGTTGCTGTTTTGGGATAGAGACTTAATAGCCCAGGCTGGCCTTAAACATCTGACCCTTCCATCTGCACTTCCAAAATGGTGGGATGATAGGCTTGTGTCTCTATAATCAGCTACATTCGTGATTCTTAAATATCCACTAAACTAAATTCAGTTGTTGCTTCAGCTTTGAACCCAGCCCTGGTTTTAATTTTTGTGGATTTTTGTAACTACTCACACCATGAGCCAAATGTTTGGTCCCAAATGTAACAGTAGTTTGATTTGGAATGCCACTAAAGGGATACTGTTCATTGAAAAGCATTATGTTTTGGCTCTAGATCTTGCCTGGGCTATCAGGACTGTTGGTGAGATGTGCAATGGGCAGTAAGAACAACTCCTAGTCAGCCACATGGTCACCAGACAAATGACCAGCATTCCATTTACACTGACTGCTTAGCCTTCATTTTGGGTAGTCATTGTATTAGGTACATTTGAGATTTCCAGTATTTTTGGATTATGGTGGGTTTACTGGGCTTCAGTTTATTTGTAAATCCAACAGCAACGGTCACAGTTCTTTAGGAAAATAGAATTCATATTGGTTAGTCTTTGTGATATTAACACAAACTAGGATCACCTGGGAAGAGAAAAAGTCAACTGAGAATTGCCTCCCTCAATTCGGCCTGTGGATGTGTCTGTGGGGTGTTTTCTTGATTATAGATCGATGTGGAAGGGTTCAGCCCACTGTGGGTGGTTCCACGCCCAGGCAGGTGGCCCTTGGTTGGATAAGAAAGCAAGCCATTGAGCAGTGTTGCTTCATGGTCTCCGCTTTAGTTTCTGCTTCAAAATTCCTGCCTTGAGTTCTTGGCTTGACTTCCCTGACTGATAGACTGTAAAGTGAAGCCAAATAAACCCTTACTTCTGTTTGAACTGGTCGGTGATTTATCACCACCACCACCACCACCACCACCACCACAAAAACCTAGCTAGGATATATGTTGATATGTAAGAGATGAATTGTGAGAATTGGCAGAGACAACTATGGCGGCTGAAGCATCCTTTATATGCCACCTGTAAGCTAGAGAACAAGGCAAGCTGGAATGCCAGTGCCTATCCCAAGACCCAGGAACCAGGAAGGTGTTGAATGCCACTGGTGTGTGGGGGTGAGAATGGGGAACTAATAGAAAGCCTGAGGTGAGATGACTTGTAATCAAGGAGGGCAGAAGATGGAGACTCTAGTTTAAGAAGTGAGAGATTGACCTTTCCCCTTTCTCTTTGGGCACTTATTTGAGCACTAGTGAATTGGATGGAGCCCACACCAACCACCCTTCAATGGTAGACAGAGCTTCCTTAGTCTGTGTCTTGATTTAAATGCTGATCTCTCTTGAAAAGACTCTTACAGACTCACCTAGAAATGCTATACCAGTTTCCTTCTGAGCACTCCTTACTCTGTGAATTTGACACATGAATAAATCTTCCCATAGAGTTGTAAATGAAAATGCGATTCTCATGGCCATGGGAACTGAGGGAATGCTCACCATTTATATTGTGTTTGTGCCATACAGATACAGTCAACATGGAAGAACTTTAGTACAGGTGATCATTCAAAAAGCAAAACATTTAGGCAGTGATGACCTTTGTTTAGAAATTAGTTATATAACATTTATATTTCAATGCTTTAATATATTCAATTACATGTTTATGTAATACACATACACTTACAGAAGCACACATACTTATGGTGATATTTTATTTGTGCTGAAATGTGATTTTATTTGTATGTTAATAAATAAAGTTGCCTGGGGGTCAGAGCTAATAGTAAGCCATAGCAGAAGTCTGGCAGTGGTAGCACACACCCTTAATCCTGATCACATGACAGGCAGATCTCTGTGTGTTCAAGGACACCACCAGCATGGAGACACACACCTTTAATCTCAATACCAACCATAGAAGACCTGGAGGTCTGTATAGACAGGCAGTGACAAGGAGGTCATGTGGTTGGGTTTATAACCAATGAGAAGGCAGAACAAAAAGTCAATAAAAAGACATACACACAGGAAGTAGGTCTCTTTCAGAGGGGAAGGATGGCAGTGGCAGAGAGGGGTAAGAAAGGGTTTTAGTCTCAGCTCTTAGCTATTGCTCTGAACTCTTGGGCTTTTAACTCTGCATTTGACTCTGTGTTTCTTATTTACTAAGACTGTTACATCTACACATACTCACATGCCCCTTGCCATAGGTAGCCATGGACCAAAGCTCAACTTGAGGCTAGGCAATGTTCTCATACCAAATATAGTTTCAACAGCCACATTTTCTTACCATTCGCCCTTAGATTTTAAGACCATTACTGTTTGGTATGTTGTCAACTTTTGGAATATTTTAAAAATGATGTCCAGGGCTGGACAGATGGCTCAGTAGTTAACAGCACTTACTGCTCTTCCAGAGGATCTGGGTTCTATTCCCAGTACCTATATGGCAGTTCACAGCCATCTGCAACTAGAATCCTAAGGGATCTAATACCCTGGTCTCTAGGGGCAGCAGGCATGCAAGTGATGCACTGTCATTCATGCAGGCAAAATACCCATACAATGAAATAAAAATTAAAAATGCTAAATAATACATCTAGTAGAAAATTTCATCAAAATAACTAAATTTATTTTTCATAATAGATTCTTTCATGTACAATTCAAAAAAATGTTATTTGTTTACTTTTATATTTGGGGCCACAGAGATAGCTCAGTGGTTAAGAATACTTGCTACAGTTGGCAGAGGGCTTGGCTTCTGTTTCCAGCAACCCTACTTCAGCTCACAACCATCTGTAAGTTTAGTTCCAGAGGTTCCACAGTGCCTCCCTCTGGCCTCTTCAGGCACCAGGCACATACATACATGAAGACAAAACATACATACACATTAAAAAAAATCTTTGAAAGAAAAAATATAGTTAAAATGATTGTTCAATGCTTTTGACTCAGCATTATTTATATGATTATCCATATATATATATGTATATATCCATTTTATTGTTGCTGTAGTCTATTATTTGAATACAATAGATTCAATAGTCTATTATTCAGGTGATGGGACAGTTTGATTTCTAATACGTTTTCCTATATTAAAATGCTTCTGGGAACACAATGTGTACATCTTCTAGTGAATATATGCAGTTTTAAGAGAATACACCAATTGGTGTGTGTGTTCAGTTGTGGAATATAGACATTTTCAACTTTATTAAATGTTAAAAATTGTTCTTAGTGTTATAATTACCATTTGAATCTACAGTATATGAGAATTTCATATTGCCTACAAACCATTTGACATTTTTATTTTAATGCTGTTTACTTTTTAAATTTAAATGAAAAATTTTGAAAATTTCTTATGTAATGCCTTCTCCAGTTCCTCCCATGAGTTCCCATTCTCTCACAAATTCATGACTTCTTCTTGAATTATTATTTTTATATGTATGTAAATGGATATATTAGTACAACCTGCTGAGGCCATTTAGTGTTTCTCATATGTATATGTTTATGTATACATGTATGTATATGTATATGATGTATGTATGTAGTGTGTATGTATATGTGTTTAGGCCTGACCACTTGGGGTTGAATAACTTATCAGGGAGCTCATCCCTGAGAAGACTGAATCCCCCTCTCTCACCAGCCATTAATTGCCTGTAGCCTTCATCTAGGTTGGGCCTTATAAGATTTTCCCTATCTGTGTTGGCATGTCAACTAACTGGTGGTGTCATTGTACTGGTCTTATTTAGGTGACCATAGTGTTGAGAGTTCATGGACACAGCTTCCTCATCATATATGGAAGATATTACCTCACAGTAGACTTCTTGGTCCTCTGGCTCTTACAGACTTTCCACCTCATCTTCCATGATTATTCCCTTAGCCTGGGATCTAGGGGTTATGCTATAAATGAATAAGTTGGGGTTGGATATTTCACAATCAGCTGTTCTCTGCATTTTGACCAGTTGTAGATTTCTGTAATTATCTCTGTTGGCTATAGAAGAAGCTTCTTTGATGAGGGGAGAGAGCTACATTTTTATCTTTGGGTAAAATGATATAGAATGCAGTTAGAAATCACACCATTTTAGGAAAGTAGGAATAGTAGGCTCTTTTCTAGGGTCCATGACCTCACCAGCCACAGGTAGTTGGTGAACTTACAGTACCAGACATGAATGTGCTCTTACTGAGTGGGCCTTAAGGACTATTAGATGGCTATTGGTTGTTCACAAGATAGAAATGCCACTGTGCACCACTGAGTATATCTTGCAATGTTTTTCATTCTTGTGGTTTGTAGGCTCACAGCTGGGTAGGAATGTGTGTGTGTGTGTGTGTGTGTGTGTGTGTGTGTGTGTGTGTGCATATAACAACAATTAATGTAAAAAGAGGCCATAAATTTGAAAGAGAGCAAGGAAGAGTATATGGGAGGGCTTGGAGGGAGGAAAGGGGAGGGAGAAAGAATGTAATTCTATTGTGATCTCAAAATTAAAAAATTACTGCTGAAAAATTAATTATTCAAATTCCCATAGCAGATTAGTTCAAGAATCAGAGCTCTATGGGGAAAATCTTCATCCTCAATATACCAGACCAGTACTCTTCCAATAGCCTACTGGTTCCCCAAAGGCCACGGTTTAAGTGCCTCTGTAGATCATTAGTCTTCAGGCTTAGAAGGTAAACCATCATATCCTAAGTTGTCTTTGTGCTAACCTAATTTCTTTATTTACAAAACTGAAACAATGCAGGACAAATCTATTTTTTCCTTACCTCCAAGGAGTCCTATAATTCCAGTGACCATCTGGGAAATTTCACAGTGTTCTCATGATGGTAGAATCTCTGCCATGTTTCCCTACCTATGGCTATTTTAAAATAACTTTTTTATTTGATTTTTTTTTAAAGAATCCTCATGCATTATTTTAAGGAAGAAAAAACCATTATCTTAATGTTCCAAATTTTCGTGAGGGCTTACTAACGATGAGAACATAAACTTGTCAGAGAGAGCTTTCTGAAGGTAGTTCCCAGATCTGTACAGATTGAATTGGCCATTGAACAGTGAACTGACAAAAGAGGGCTGAAAAGTTCTGCACAGACTGCCAGTGGTTGTGAATGGCTGAAAGTTAAACAGGGATCCAAGACCTGTAACTAATCTAAAGGGCCTGGGTTGTGGGAGGCTGACTTCTATAAGGAATTGATTGGACTATGTCATTAGGACAATTTTTAGAGATAACTGGGAATTACAAAATTATTAACATTTTTAAAAATATGCTTTCAATAAGGAAAACAAATTGGAATCAGATAAAGCTGGAGGAAGAAAGTTTCTTCACAACATTTGTTAAATAGAAGCTATTTTAAATATGATTAATTTTACACACAAAGAAATACATCAAAGCAGTACTTCTACATTGCATTTATGCAGACCAAGAGGTACTATAAAACTCACAAATTTTGGCATATTATAGATTTTATTTGATAGAGGTCTGTCTCTAATCTTTAAACATATATATTATATCTAAGTGTACAGTTTAATTTTATTTATTTATTTTATTTTATTTTATTTGATAGAAGTCTCTAATCTTTAAACCTATGTATTATATCTAAGTGTATGAGTTTTCACAAAGTGAATGAACATATGCCACCAGTTAAATTAAGAAATTTACTTACTACCACTTCACAAGACTCCCTGTTATTTTCCCCAAACATAATAACTTCTACTCCTTAGCAATTTTTTCCCCTCTTTGGATTTTTTGAATGAAATCTTTCTTCCAAGAAATAAGCATTTCCAAGAAATGTACCTATAAATATGAACATACATGGAAAGAACCTCAGTATTATTTCAGTAATTCTTTAAGTTCATTAATAATTCATACACAATAGATTCTTCAAAGAAGAATGTATGTATACCACACATTGTTCCCACATGTGGAGTAGATTATACTCAAGCTTCTCTAGTTGCATCTGAATTAGCAGTCTAGAGGGTAGGGTTAGAAATGTCCTGCCCACAGAGTAGTGTTCACAGTGTTGGAAGGTACTAGTCAGCCTGCAGGGAGAGAAAGGGGATCCACAGTAACATTTAGCTGTGGACATGGTGTGCTACAGTATCAATGCACCAGGCAAGATGCGACCATTGGTGCGCTAGTGGTATAACCGATTTGGTGACAACCACCTACTGTCTGGTTGGAATTCTTCTCAGTTTTCTAGGGTTCTATAGAACTCTACTTAACTCTTTTCCCTTTCTCTCCCTTCTATCTCTTCTCTTCTTCTCCTTTGATCAAGCTGAAGCCTCGAATGGCTTGACTTTGCTAACAGGTATGTGGATGGATTCATCGTTTGCTCCATAGGTTGATTTGGGCTGAAAAATAGAGCCGTCACAGAGAAACACTGCTGTGTAGAGGGCTTATATCTTGAAAAGGAGAAGTTACAGAATGCAAGGAAAACAACTTTAAATAGAACTCAGAAAAATTTTCCTATATTAAGTACATATGGTAGTTAAACCTTTTCAGTTTGATTTGGTTGAGAAAAACCTAAGAGATTAGTAAAGGATATTTATGGGTTTATCTGTGAAGGCTTTTCCAGGTATTGTTCCACTCTGAGGGTTCTGATCTAAAGATTGGATTAATGATCTCTTCAGATTCAAACTATGATGGAATAATTGAAGAGGTGGTAAAAGTTGTGATGTGAGATCTTGTTGGAGCATGTCATTAGGGGCTATATTTCACTCTGGCTCCTACAGGTATTCTCTTCTCTTTGCTTCCTGGCTGTCCTGAGGAGAACTGTTCTGCTGAACCATGCCTCCACATTTTAAAAGAGATGTCAAGGTTTAAAGATTGGACACTTTGTGTCTCTCAGGTGCTATTCAGAATAATAAGTGACTCATCTAGTACAGGCACATTTAAGGCTGAAAAAAATCTAAGGGGAGAGCTGTAAATATTAGATGATCTTCTCTAATCTATTGACTTATTGACTCTAACTGGATCCTAAGAATAACTGTGTGGTGACTTAACTCTACTGAACTTTACATGTAATGTGATGATGATGATGATGAGTGTGTGTGTGTGTGTGTGTGTGTGTGTGTGTGTGTGTGTGTGTGTAGGGAGGAGCAGCCATCTCTAGCCCTCCATTACCTTATTCATAAGCATGAGTGTCACAGCATACTATCCCTAAAATGATGAATAATAAAAAATGAATTTCTTTTAAGGATCAAGTAAGACCATTCTTAGAACTATAGTAGGAAAACTGGGTGGATAATGAAAATTCATTTTACTTTTCTAGTTTCAGAAGAAATTATTGGATTACTGTACTAAAATGGCATTTCCTTCAGATTTTTTCACTGTCTGACTGAGAAAGTAACTGGGTTTGATATCTAGTGCTCATTAAGGGTTTTTCAGGAACTGTCATTAGCAATGTATGTGAGTAGGACAAAAGTAGTTGATTTGAGGGAATCCATATACTAGCTTTAGTGGGTTAGTCACTTCCTGCAGTGAGGAGCAAAGGGAAGCACTCATTTCAGACAAGTGAGTTTCACATTCATGTTGTCCTCAAAAATCTATTATTATTATTATTATTATTATTATTATTATTATTATTATTATTATTATTATATGAAGCTTAGTGGAAGAATCCAGGAAGCAAAGACTCAGGGATACTTTACATGTCAAATGTTTCTTATTTGTTGTGGAAATCTTGTTTCACTCCTCACACTGTATCACCTGATATTGTTCTCATTGAATTTTTAAAGATGAATCATCGAGTTACTTTTCTACTACACTATTTCATGAAAGATTCTTGGGTTGCAGGGGTTTTGTACATTATTAATAGTGACTAATTGGCATCTCAAGTGCAGATACGGTCCCATGTTAATTCTATTATTTGACTCATCTGGAATTAAACACAAATAAGTTCAAAAGTAATTATTTTTTTTATTTCAACTCTATAAAGTATCCAACAGGCACTCTGCAATTACAGCTGCAGGGAAAATACAGAGCAAATCAAAGCAAGTTAAGTTATGAAAAAGTTTTTAATCTACATCAAAAGAGTGCAAGTGGCCAATGACCATTAGATGACAGTTTGTTGCATTCTAACAAAAGACTCTTTCATGTAGCACAAATTGTAAGAGGACAATCAAATAACCATAGCTGTAAGAATACAAAAGAACTGACCAGTTGTAAAAACATCATACATTGAAATAAACTTGATAGATGACGCTTAAAGAAATGTCCCTTTACTTAGAAAGCCCAAACCTCTGTGTCATGGCCAAGGTCCCAGAGCTCTGTCTGTTGATGCAGGGGCAGAAAGGAGGAGGGCTAACTTCCAACATTTTGCTCTCAAGGTCTCCCAAAAACTTGCCTCATACATGATTTGCATATACGAGAACTCAGAGAAAGCATCCTGTTTTGTTGAGGGGTGCACCAAGGTACATTTTCATCATTGGTTTCAGAACGAGGTGTGGTGAGCAGTCATTTCCAATATTTCTTTTGGGTTGGACCATTGTTAATGGAGTCTATAAAATGAGATACATTAGGATTTGACTGCACTACTTTTTTTTAAATTTTACTGAGTCTGCACAGCTGAGCAAAACAGGAATACCTGTATACAGACTGATAGTATGTCATATAGTAATTTGACCTGCACATAAACATTTATACATTTCACAGAAATGACGCTGTATCTCATGAACAGACACACAGCTCTGGTACATTTAACAGAAATAAGATAACAACTTCATCATTTCTGTAATTCATCAATATTATATAATAAAGGCTTATAAATCGTTAGCAGAAAGAACTGTAAAACGCAGCAAGCTAAGAAAGGACAACATTTTGAGGTGTGTTTGTCTTTGTCATGCAGCATAACACCAAATTTGTTTTCTTAATAAGATGCCATGAGTTTAAGGCACTTGCAACAACGCCAGA